>NW_017672869.1:14570-85305 GCF_001879085.1 Nicotiana attenuata
TAGACAGGCTGACCAAGTCCGCGCACTTCATTCCTGTTTGTACTACTTATTCTTCAGAGCGGCTGGTAGAGATTTATATTCGGGAGATTGTTCGGTTGCATGGTGTCCCAGTTTCCATCATATCAGATCGGAGCACTCAGTTTACTTCTCATTTTTGGCAGTCTGTTCAGCGAGAGTTGGGTACTCAGGTATAGTTGAGCACAGCCTTTCACCCTCAGACGGACGAGCAGTCCGAGCGCACCATTCAGATACTAGAGGATATGCTACGCGCCTGTGTTATTGACTTTGGAGGGTCATGGGATCGGTTTCTACCGCTTGCAGAGTTTGCCTACAATAACAGCTACCAGCCGGGTATTCAGATGGCCCCGTATGAGGCTTTGTATGGGAGGCGGTGTAGATCTCCAGTTGGTTGGTTCGAGCCCGGTGAGGCTAGGCTATTGGGGACAGATTTGGTTCAGGAGGCTTTAGATAAAGTAAAGGTAATTCAGGAGAGACTCCGTACAGCACAGTCGAGGCAGAAGAGTTATGCGGACAAGAAGGTTCGAGATGTATCCTACATGGTTGGTGAGAAGGTCCTGTTGAAGGTTTCACCCACAAAGGGTGTTATGAGATTCGGAAAGAAGGGGAAATTGAGTCCGCGGTTCATTGGGCCTTTTGAGGTACTTCGGAGGATTGGGGAGGTGGCTTATGAGCTTGCCTTGCCACCCAGCTTGTCGAGCGTGCATCCAGTTTTTCATGTTTCTATGCTCCGGAAGTATATTGGAGACCCGTCCCATGTTCTGGATTTCAGTGCGGTTCAGTTGGAGGGTGATTTGACTTATGATGTAGAGCCAGCAGCCATTTTGGAGCGTCCGGTTCGGAAATTGAGGTCAAAGGATGTAGCTTCAGTGAAGGTGCAGTGGAGAGGTTGGCCCGTGGAGGAGGCTACCTGGGAGACCGAGCGGGAGATGCGGAGCAGATACCCTCAACTATTTGAGGCTTCAGGTATGTTTCTTGACTCGCTCGAGGACGAGCGTTTGTTTAAGTTGGGGAGGATGTGACGACCCGACCCGTCGTCTCATGAGTTACCGCTCCGTTTTTCCCTATTTCTGCTTCTATATGCTTCGTTATCCGTGTCTTATGTGATCAAGTTGGTTTGGAGTGGTTTTGGTAGGAAATGAGACACTTAGTCTCTTTAAGGAAGGCTTAGTTTGGAAAAGTCAACCGGATGTTGACTTATGTGTTAGAGGGATCGGATGTATTTTCGATGGTTCGGTTAGCTTCGGGGGATGATTTGTGACTTAGGAGTGTGATCGGAAGTGGTTTTGGAGGTCCGATGTAGAATTAGGCTTGAATTGGCGAAGTTGGTATTTTGGGCGATTTCCGGTTGATAGGTGAGATTTTGATCCGAAGGTCGGAATGGAATTCTGAGAGTTGCTGTAGCTTCCTTATGTGATTTAGGATGTGTGTGCAAAATTTCAGGTTATTTCGGAGGTGATTTGGTTGGGTTTTTGATCAAAAGCGTGTTTCAGAAGTTTTTAGAAAACTTAGGCTTGAATTCGATGTGAATTGATAGATTTGGTGTTGTTTGAGGTGTTTTGATGATTGGAACGAGTTTGAATGATGTTTTAGGATGTACTTTTGGTTGAGGTCCCGTGGGCCTCGGGATGATTTCGGATGGCTAACGGGAAGTTTGAGACTTAAGGAATTGCAGAAAATTAGAGCAGCAGTGCAGGTGTAATTTGGCCTTCGCGATCGCGAGCCTGGGGCCGCGATCGCATAGAAGGATTTTGGCAGGCCAGGTAATTCCTCTTTGTGTTCGCAGCTATAGGGTCGCGTTCGCATAGTTTTGGAAAGGGAAGCTTCGCGTTCGCGGGTGAACGTTCGCGTTCGCGGGTGAACGTTCGCGTTCGCGTATAAGGATTTGTAGGCCCAGTAGATTTGTTCTCCGCGTTCGCGTGGATTGAGCCGCGTTCGCGTAGTTCTGGGAACACAAGCATCGCATTCGCAGTGGCTTCATCGCGTACGCATAGTTCATTTTGAGGGCTGGGAAATTTGCTCATCGCGATCGCGAGCCTTGGGCCGCGATCGCATAGAAGGAAGTTCAGGAGCAGGACAGAAGGGTTTAAAACATTTCATCCGCGAGCTTAAGTCATTTTTCCTCCATTGTTGAGTATTTTGAGAGCTCTTTGGGAGAAATTGAAGAGGGATTCGAAGAGGATTGATTGGAGGTAAGTTTTATGAACCAAAATCGTGATTATATTGTGAAATTAACCTAGAAATTCATGGAAATTTAGCTAAAAAGGGAAGAACTAGGGCTTGGGATTTTGAAATTTTAAATTTGGATTTGAAGGGACATTTGAGGTCGGATTTGAGAGTTTTTGATATGTATGGACTCGTGGCGAGATCAGGAACCCGTTGATGTGAAAATTTCTGAGTTTCGAGAAGTGGGCCTGGGGCTCGGGTTTTGCTAATTTCGAGATTTTTGATATTTTTCGATTTTTTGCGCTTGGGTTTTGTTCCCTTAGCATATTGTGACGTATTCGCTCTGGTTTTGGTCAGATTCGATGCGCGAGGAGGCCGATTTGATAGGCAAGGGCATAGCGAGCTAGAGCTTTGGCCGGTTTGAGGTGAGTAATGATTGTAAATGATGTCATGAGGGTTTGAAACCCCAGATTTACACAACGTAGTGCTATGTTGAGGTGAACACACGCTGCATGATGAGCGTGGGGTCCATTACTACTGGGAAATGTGACTTGGTCCGTCTCGATTGATGATTTCGCCGCATTTTTGATTGAGATTAATTATTATTATTATGATTTGGGCTAGTTGCCATGTATGGGGCCTTGTGCCGACTTGTAGAACCCTTAGGGGCATTATGACTGATTTTCCTCACTTTACTTATTAAAAATCATATCCTCAGTCATGTTTCTATTTGTTTAAAACAATGTGAACCAGTTTTTTTAATGCTAATCCTAAATGAGGGAAATATGTGGGCTGAGATCCCTGCCTTATATTATTGTGCCCGAGAGACTGTGAGTAAAATGACTGAGAGGGATTGATAACGCAACAGTGAGGATGTTATATATGTTAAGGATCGAGCTGCACGTCGCAGCAAATACTTATATGGATCGGGCTGCACACCGCAGCAATGTTTATGTGGATCGGGCTGCGCGCCGCAGCAATATAGCGCTTGGGCTGTAGGAGCCCCTCCCGGAGTCTGCACACCCCCAGTGAGCGCAGTCGACTAGTTATATGGATCGGGCTGTGTGCCACAGCGATGTACGGATCGGGCTGCACGCCGCAGCGGTTATTTTGATTTCGGTTATTGTGAGAGATATATGGTTGCTGGGTACGAGGAACGGATTTATACTTGTTAAATACCTGATAAGCTACCTGTTTTACCTGATCTAAAGAGATTTCACTTGACTTATTCACTATTTTGCTGCCTTGAGTTGATTACTGCTTTGTTATAGAATTGCTTAGTGCCTTTACATGTTTTCTTACTGTCAGCCATTATTTATGATTATTACTCACTGGGTCGGAGTACTCACATTACTCCCTGCACCTTGTGTGCAGATCCAGGTGTTCCCGAGGCATAGAGAGAGCTTTCCTGCTGTTCATCATTCACCGGAGTCATCGAGGTAGCTGCATGGCGTTCGCAGACCCGATTTCTCCTTCTATATTCTTTATTTTCAGTATTCTTAGACTATCTCTGTTTTAGGCTGTTTACAGACTTGTAATAAAGGCTCTTGACACCAGATCGGTGGGCTATGTAGTGGTATTTTTTTTAATGATTTCCGCACTTCTTATCTACTGTTTCAGACTTCTATTTATGTTATTTGGTAATAAACTCTATAAGAGGAGGGTTGTGATTGATAATTGGTCGGGCTTGCTTAGCAATATGTTGGGCGCCATCACGACCGGGGTGGGGTCGTGACACTGGGAGAAGTCTGAGTATCCCGTGAGCTGCTAATGCTTAGGCCTTTGGCCTACCAGGGAGTCTCTTTTACCCTCTTGTTATTTACAGTGTGCATTGAGGACACTGCACTCTTTTAAGTGTGGGGTGGGAGAATTTCTCTATATAATTAGTAGTAGGATGTTAGAAAAATATTAACTTCTTATTTTTGTTTTTGTAGTTGTGTAGTATTTTAGTAGCTATGAGAATAAATCGAAAAAAAAGTAGAAAAAATTGAACTTTCCCGGCGATGGATCTCCTAGACAGTTTTCTTAAGGGATTAAAGTCTAAACAAAAATTCAAAAATATGTTTTTTATCTTTCTTTAGGTAGTAATAATCTCCCGTGGTTTTTCTTTGTGCCTCGTTTTCCATGGGATGTAGTTTGAACCGGATAGTTTTTTTTCTTTTAGAGTAGATTAGGAATTTAGGGAATAAAAGGCGGAAGAATGTTGAACCTAGGCGCCTTGACTTGTTCGATAGTAGCATATTTAGGATTTGCATGTGTAGTATCTTCCCTATGATTTGAAATTGATCATGATGCCTCGCTTACTTGGATAGCATGTTTTGTGACACCTATGTCTCATTTTCTTGACTTGTGTTCACTTTGTGCTTAATGCTTTATATCTCGTGGCTTTGTGAATACTTGCATTAGTTGAGAGTCGGAATGGAACCGTCCTTAGTGATAGCCCGTTTGGCCAAGCTGCAAAAATCAGCTTATTTTGAGAAGTGCTTTTTTTCAAAAGTGCTTTTCTCAAAAGTACTTTTGGTGAGAAGCAGTTTGTGTTTGGCTAATTAGTTTGAAAAGCACTTCTGAGCAGCAATTAGTGTTTGGCCAAGCTTTAAAAAACTGCTTCTAAGTGTATTTTTCTCAAAAGTGCTTTTGGAGAGAAGCTACTTTTTTCTGCTTCTCCAAAACTGCTTCTGCTTCTCCTCAAAAGCACTTTTTTTCCTTCCAAAAGCTTGGCCAAACACCTCAATTTTTGACCAAAAGTGCTTTTGGCAAAAAAAAAAAAGCACTTTTGGCCAAACAGGCTATGAGTCATGTGCCATGTGTGGTGAGGTTTTTGTGTAGTCTATGTATTGTACTTGTGTCTAGAACTTGCCCGGTATGTGAGTCGAAGCAAAAATTTAGGTGATGCTCGGTTTGAAAAATGATTTTAGGCTTTCTTTGATCTTTTGAGCTTTAATGCTTATCACAAATAAAATTTATCCCTAGTTAACCCTTTTGAGCCTATAGACTTTTATTTGACACCCACATACAAGCCTATACCCTTTTTGTTCTTAATTGACATTGTTTTAATTCTTTTACCTCTTAAAACACTTTAATTATGAGATAAGCGCTAAAAGAAGTAAGAAGGGACTAAGTGTGTGGTGACTTTGGAGTGGAAGCAATAAAAGGAGGAAAGGCGCACTTGTATTATAAAAAAAAAATACACCACTAGTGAGAAGTGTTGAAAGAAAGAAAAATCTAGAAAAAGAAAAAAATAAGAGAGTAAATTGGCATCTTGTGATTGCTAGTGGGGTATAAACTAAAGTAGTGCTTAAAGAAAAAGGGAACCTTGTTGGGAGTGATTTTAGTTGTAAAATGAAATTGGGATTGAAGAATTTGCGCTTAAAGGTTATCATATGATGTGTTAAAGTGCTTAGGAGGTTGAGTCACTATTCCTAAATATATCCTACCCATCCCTTAGCCCACATTACAACCACGAAAAAAGTCTTAATTGATTTTAGATCGGGTGAGCCTATATTAGTAGAGATGTACATTAAGGGCAAGCCCACGGTACCAACTGCATGCATGTGACTTCATTGTGAGAGTGAGCGATATTTCTTTGATATATGAGTCCTTAAAATATATTTGAGTATTTGATTCGAATGTGTGGATTCTTCTTATTCTCTTTGCTTTTGTTGTGAGGGCACATGGTTTCACGAGGGATAGGTAACATTATTAGACTTCTCTACGATGTTGAGTGTTCAAGCCATTAGTGCATTGTGACATTGAGTCGGGTTTTGAGGCAAGGATTTTTAAGAGCATGATGTTTTTGTTTTGAATATTTTTGAAATATGGCATAAGTTAAAGGGAAGTGTGTGTTGAATGCATATGCTAGAGCTTAATTGTTGCTATCAACCATGGTCATAGGTATGGTGTGCTTTGAAAGATAAGAGCTTTATTTTGTTTCGTCTACTATAGTAATGGTTTGTTCGAGGACGAACAAAGGTTTAAGTGTGGGGAGGTGATGTTGGGCATATTTCTATATGTTTTGATATTACTTCACTCATGTTTTAACCGCTTTTTGGTGTTAAAAATACCCAACATGCTTTAATTATTGGTTTTATGATTAATAGAGTTGTGTGTGATGATCTAGGGTGTTTGGAGTGCAAAAATATGAAGAAAAGGTGCTCCAACTAGAGGAAAAGAGGTTGGATGTGTCGCATTCGACCTTGGAAGGAAGATACTTGGTGCACCCCTTAGCAGTGAAGTCAGCCCATAGCATCCCCATAGCATCCGCACCTGGGCAAAGCTGAGATGGAGGAACAAAGGGTGGATGCGAAGCATCCACCCTAGCATGCGAAGCTGAGAAGCGGAGGACGAGGTGGATGCGAAGCATCTACCCCAGCATCAATCCCTGAAGCTAATTCGGATTAGGAATAGGAGAACTTTGGCCCACGACTTTTGTACGCAATATATAGGCCAAAAACACCCCTTTTAGGTGATCTAACATACATCTAACACACTTTTGAAGGGAATTCGACCTAGGGAGAGCACAGAGCCACCGTGGAGGCTGGGTTTCATCTTTCTTCCACCAAACTTAGTAATATTTATGTTTCTTTGTATGATTTGTTGTTTTGCTACCATGTCTATGTGGAGCTAAACTTCATGTTTTAGGGTTGTGGTTCTTTCATGACTATTGTTATTCGGATATTGATTTTGATTTCTTAGTTTATCATATTGGTTTATTTATTTAATCCTGCACTTAATTATTTGATTGGTTGATCACCAATTGAATACTATCTACGAATCTTGAATTGAACTCGAAAGTGGGAATTCTAGATTGCATATAGGATTGAATAGAGCAAGTTCTTGAACCTGGGCATCGGGGAACGGATTCGCAGTTAGGATAGACATATACCTAATTGCCTTGCTTGGTTGATTTACAGGAATTATAAATGCATTTTTATTGATTCTAATATAGGCGTTAGGTTAGCTTGAATAAGTGAGTAAGAACTCGACAGATTCTTATGAGCAATATTAACCCTGTTAACCAATAAACTAGATAAATTAGTTAGTCAATTCAATTGAAGAATACAATAGGAATGTTAGATAGCCCATAACCCTAGATCGTTTTCATCATATTGATAACATAAAAATCTGCTCTTCCTCTGTTCAAAGTTCATTATTTGTTTTCATTTATTTTAATTAGCTTAGAATCAAATACTTCTAGTTTTAATTCTTGTTTAGATAGTTAGGATAGTCTATTTTAGTTAATAGTTAATCACAAGTCCTCGTGGGTTCGACATCCGACTTTTAGTCACTTTATTACTTGACGATCGCGTATACTTGCGTGTGCGTTTGGCCGCAACACATGCCTTATAATGGAGTTCCAATTTAGGCAGCAACTTGTATTATTATGGTTATTGTGGTTCCAAATTAACCATATTGCAAAAGGGAAGATGTTTGCCCATTCAAGGTATTTATGATGGAAGCTGTGACTTGCTCCCTTGATTTGGTCTATCCAGTGATTAGGTGATGTGGAATTGTTTAAGCGAATACCAAGTTCCCTCCAAATGTGTTTTATAGTGTCACATTCCCAGAAAATATGGTGGGTTGTTTCGTCATGATGTTTACAAATAGGGCATTTAGGGTTAATATTAATCCCTAAATTAGCTAGGTATACTCTAGTGGGAATCCTATCATGGTAGCATTTCCAAATAAAAATTTTAATTTTATTTGGACAGCGTAATTTCCAAATCCAGTCATAATCTTTTGGCCAATGCTCATTTTTATCAATGATTTTATAGCAGGAGGAGGTTGAGAAGATACCATTTGAGGTAGGGCTCCATATGTTATGGTTGTTACCAGTAGCTGGAGAATTATAGGTAAGAATAGCGTTTATGTTGTTTATAATGCTATTTGGTAGGTCAAAAGATAAGTTGGAGAAGTCTCATTTGTTCCCATTCCTTAGTCTACCAATAGTCATTTTATCTTCGTTAAGGTTTAGGGGGCCTTCAATCACTTTTCTAAGATTTATTACATTTGGAATCCAGTTTGATTCCCAAATGCTAAGAGAAGAGTTATTAATGTCCCATCTAGTCCCAATGTTACAATATGTAACGACCCAACAGGTCGTTTTGAGAAATTAAGCTCCGTTCAGCGGCATAAGGTCTGGAAAGCTTCGGGTTATGAGTATCGACTTGCGTACATGGTGGAATTCGGTTTTCGGATGGTTTAGAGTCAAATTGGAAGAAGAAATCTAGTTTTGGAAGTTTGAACGGTGAAAAGTTGACCGGAATTGGAATTTTGGGTAAACGACCCCGGAATGGGTTGTGGACGATCTCAACAGCTTCGTATAGTGATTTTGGACTTAGGCGCGCGTCTGGATTCAGATTTGGAGGTCCGTAGAGTGAATTGAGGAATTTTGGCGAAAGTTGAAGTTGGAAAATGAAGAAGTTTGACCCACAGTTGACTTTTGTGATATTGGGGTCGGAATGCGATTCCGAGAGTTGGTGTAGCTCTGTTATGTCATTTTGGACTTGTCTGCAAAATTTGGCGTCATTCCGAGTTGAATTGATGAGTTTCGGCATGAGATTTGATATTTGAAGATTTGGAAGTTCATAAGCTTGATTTTGGTTTGATTCATCATTTCGGTAATGTTTTATGTGATTTGAAACTTCGAGCAAGTCCGTGATAGGTTATATGACTTGTGTGTGTGATTAGACGGGGTCCCGGGAGCCTCGGGTGTGTTTCGGATGGGCTACGGATCCTTTTTCCTCTATTTTGGACTGCTGTAACTGATGCTCTGATATCCTTCTATGCGATCGCGATGGTTCTCCCGCGATCGCGATGCTTTGTTGAAGACCACCTCAAAAACCTTCATCGCGTTCGCATTAAGCCTTCCGCGATCGCAAAGGTCTGTTTCTCTTTTCTTCGCGATCGCATCTCTCGTCCCGCGTTCGCATAGTGGAAATTGGGACTTGAGGGCAGTTGTCACCTTTTCTCTTCGCGTTCGCATGAGCTCCTACGCGATCGCATAAGCCACCATCTCATTGCCCTTCGCATTCGCATCCCTCTTCACGCGAATGTGATGTACATTTCTGGGCCTTCTCGAATTCCCTCTACGCGATCGCGACCATTGTTCCGCGATCGCGATGAACAAATCACTGGACAGACAGATTTAAATACCAAACTCGAGGGTTTCACCATTTTTATCACATTTTGACTTCTAGAGCTCGGTTCTTGGCGATTTTTGAAGGAATTTTCACCGGGGCGTCTTAGGTAAGTGCTTCTCACTCGATTTGGACCAATTTCCATGAATCCCCTCTTAATTTCATCCTTTAATTTCAGATTTTGAATGAAAAATGGGTAAAAACTTCATAGACCAACTTATTGAGTTTTGAGGGGGTGTTTGACCTCCGATTTGAGAGATTTTTATATGGTTAGACTCGTGAGAGTAGGGTTCTGAAAATGTTAAATTCATCCGATTCCGAGACGTTGGTCTGAGGGGCGTTTTGGTCATTTTGCCTAATTTCGCGCTTTAGCTTTGAATTAAATAGTAGAACCAGTTGCTTGAGATGTTATTTACAATGTGTGATTTAATTGAATAGATTTGGGCCATTTGGAGTCGAGTACTCGTGGCAAGAACGTGGTTGCTAGTTGATTTTAGCCGGTTCGAGGTAAGTATCTTGCCTAACCTTGTGTGGGGGACTTCCCCTTAGGATTTGAGTCTTCTCTGTTGATTGTATTCCTTGTACGCGAGGTGACAAGTGCGTGCTCGGATTTATTTGTGGTAAATTGCCCCTTTTAGGCTCTTAGATCCTTGTAATCACCGAATATGAAGTTGCTCTGGATACGATTGAGTTCCCTGCTATTAATTTCACCTCTACATGTCTTACTTGGAATTTATTTGCCCTTTTTGGTTTATCCTTGTTGCTTAATTGACTTTTACTTGTTTAACTGAAGACATTTACCCTTCTATAGTCACATTATCCTTCCTAACTGCTTGTCTTTATTTGGAAATCATTATTTCTACCTCTCATGTAATTAATTGGTCTTAGTTGAGAAGAAGTTACATATCCTATGTTTAGTTGATATTTCCTTAATTGTAATTATTTGATTCGTGTTAACTTCCTTGTTGCTGAACTAAGTATTATGGAATCGTTGTTTCATATTATTTCCTCTCTTGTTGAGTTGTTCTTATTACATTTAATATTTTCCCTGCTACGGTTATTCCTTATGAGCTAGTTGTACCGTCTCCTAGTAAATGGAAGTACTTGAGTTGATTTACTTGCCTTGTTCTTGTAAATATTGCCTTGGGTTGTGTTGATACTGTGATGCACGAGGTTTCTGCCGTGCGGCTGTTGATACTGTGATGCACGAGGTTTCTGCCGTGCGGTTGTTGATATTGTGATGCACGAGATTTCTGCCGTGCGGCTGTTGATACTGTGATGCACGAGGTTTCTGCCGTGCGGTTGTTGTGAAGGGTTGCACGAGGTCTTTGCCATGCTATTGTTGCTATCGATGTTTTGCACATGCGGCGTAATAAGGCGGGATATGTTATACGCTTATATGTGGGTTGCGCATGTGGCGGAATAAGGTGGGAACATTATGATGCACGTGTGGCGAAATAAGGCGGCGCTTATTATGTTATTAATTGCACACGTGGCGAAATAAGGTGGGCTATGTCAGGGGTTGATTGTAAAGAATTGTGACGGCCTGTGGAGGCATTCCTATTTGTTTAATATTGTGATTGTGGGTTGCTTACCTGTATGAGCTTTACCGCTTGGAAGTTGTGAGGAAACATCGTACGTGCGGTCTGTTCTCCTTTTCATGTTTACTAGTTGGTATAATTCTTGGTAAAAATACTCGCACAAGCATACACGTAGATGAACACTCCTATTAGAGGTGAATTCCTCCTGATTTTGCTAAGGGTGGAGGTACGCCCTCGTTTATCCATTTTATATGTGAAAGTGCCCCTAGTTAGCCAGTGAGTTGTCAGCATGACCGTGAGATTGACGGGGCACAGGATGCCAAGTGTTAGATTTCAGATGCTGGGTTATCGTGAGTTGTGGTTTGTCCGAAACTTGGCAAAATTGTTGAAAGGGTTGAATAAGATCTTATGTGAACATCATTGTAGGATATGAGTTATTGACTTGTTTTCCCTTTGTTGTGTTGTGACCTTAGGATTTGGATTGGGATTCTGCCGTCATTTCGTATCATCATTTATTATATTCTCGTCGTTACTTGTTGTCCATTTCCCTTGTTGTGAATTGTAGCATTCTTGGTCATTCATGCAGTCTTTACATATTTATATATCGTTTCCATTATTCCTATGATTATACTGTTTATCTGACTGGTAGGTGTCTTGACCGTTCCTCTTCACTACTCCACCGAGGTTAGTCTTGATACTTACTGGGCACCGCCGTGGTGTGCTCATGCTACTCTTGTGCACATTTTTGTTGTGCAGATACAGGTACTCCCACTCAGTTCTGTCAGCCTTGGAAGGAGGCGTATCGGTAGAGACTTCGAGGTATATCTGCTACGTCCGCAGACTGAGGAGTCCCTTTCCAGCTTTCTGTAATAAGTATAGCTCCTTCAGTATTTCTCCTTTGTATAGACATTCTTGAGTCAGAGCCTCTTATGTATCCCTTATCTTGTGATTTGTGAGTTTCTAGGTTTTGGGAATTTTGTTAGCTTCGAGAATTGTTGTGGTATGTGCCGAGCGGCACCTTAAACACCGTTTTAGTTTACTAGTTCAGTTTTATTTACTTTCTTCCGCAATTATGGTTTATCTTCCGCATTGTTAGGCTTACCTAGTCGTAGGGACTAGGTGCCGTCACGACATGTTCACGGAAGGCGAACTGGGGTCGTGACACAATAGTACCATCCCCTCAAAATGCTTTTCCATATGAAGGAGGGATGCTTTTTATTCTTAGTATTAGCATATTTACTAGCTATGACTTGTGTCCATAAGGAATTAGTATTAGTTAGTCTCCATGCTAGACTAGTAAGAAGAGCCAAGTTTTTACTCCTAGCCTTTCTGATTCCCAATCCCCCCATGCTTTTGTCTCTTGTAACAGAATCCCAGTTAAGGAGATGAATTTTCCTTTTATCTGGAGTGGAGTTCCATATAAAATCCCGTTGAACCTTATCAATATCCTTAAGGGTTTAGTAGAAAGAAGTGAATATTGCATAATATGATTTGGAATATTGTTTAGGGTGGATGCAACTAGAGTACATCTTCCTGCCATGTTTAGCCATCTAGCTTTCCAACTTTCCATTTTTGTTCTCATTTTATCAATCACAAATTAGTAGTCCTTAGGGTTGGGGTTTGAATTGACAATAGAAAACCCTAAGTAAGTACCAAAATTATCACTAAGCTTGATATTGAAGGTTGAAGATAGTTCCATTCTAGTTGCTTTTGAGAAGTTTGGAGAGACAATTAATTTGGATTTCGTTCTATTAATTATCTGCCCCGAAAGTAGGCAGAATTCATTAAGGGTTTCTAAGATTGTGAGGGTTGTTTTAGTGTTAGCTTTGCCTATCAGGGTTATGTCATCAGCAAATAGTATATGAGATAGTGTTGGGCTTCTAGGGGTAATTTTCAATGCATCCCATTTCCTAATGTCAATTTTGTGACATATCATTTTGGAGAGTATTTCCATACATAAAATAAAAATGTATGGGGACATTGTGTCGCCTTGTCTAATACCCCTAGTGGGGGTGAACGTTTCTGATTTTGAACCATTAACCAGGATGGAATAGCTAGGAGTAGTTATGCACGACATGATCAGATTTATTGTTTTTTGAGGAAATTTGAAGTAGTTTAAAGTTCTATGAATAAAAGACCATTCTAGCTTGTCAAAAGCCTTTTCAAGGTCTATTTTAAGGATCATGTGTCCTTTTTTCATTTAGAATTTCTAATATATTTTATTACCTCTTGGATTATGACAGCGTTGTCACAAGCTCTTCTTCCCTTAATGAAGCTTGGTTGGTGAGGTCCAATTAATTTGTTGAGGAAGGGTCTTATTCTATTGACGATGGTTTTAGTAATAATTTTATAAATAGTATTACAGAGGCTAATTGGTCGAAAATTTCTTAGATTATTAGCATTCTCAAATTTAGGGATTAGACACAAGTAAGTTTTATTAGTGATTGTAGGGATGCAGCTATCCTCAAAAACTTTGTGGCAAAAAGTATTTACATTATCCTTGATAGTTTGCCAATATTTTTGATAAAAGAAGGGGTGTAGACCGTCCGGTCCTGGAGATTTATAGGGATTAAAGGAGAATACTGCCTTAGTAATTTCTTGATCCGTTAAGGGATAGTGTAGGCACGATAGGTCATTGTACGTATCCATAGGGGTTACAGTAGATCTTGTATGCCAAGTAGAATGTGTTTGGGAAGTTGTGAATAGGTGTTTGAAATAATTAATTGTGTGAAGCATTATGCAATTGTGATCATCTATCCAATTTCCCATATCATCTTTGACTATTTTATTGATTCTTCTTCTATTAGTAGCACTAATGTGGAAAAATTTTGTGTTTGTGTCACCATCATTCAACCACAAGACTCTAGACCTAATTTTCCAGTAGTCCTCTTCCAACTTAAGGATGTCATAATATTGTTGGGTAAGAGTTACTTCTAATTGTTGGAGGAAAGGGCTTGTATAATATTTAGGGCTGTTTTGGATCCCTCCTTTCCTAGCTAGGAGTTTTCTTTTCTGTTTATGAATATTACCAAAGGTTTCTTTACTCCAAAGTCTTACATCTATTTCAAAAGAGCTAGTTGCTTTTACGTTACTACTCCAAATTTTTTTCACTAGCTTGATAAAGTCAGGGTGGGAGCACCATATTGTTTCTAATCGGAAGGGCTTATCAATGTAAGAATTATTTTTGTGCTGTAAGGAGACCAAAATGGGATTGTGGTCGGAGTGTGTCTTAGGAAGATGAATTATTGAGGCATGGGGATATTGTTCTAGCCATTCCAAGTTGGCATAAACTTTATCGCATCTTTCCATAATTAAGCCTTCATTTTTCCTTCTATGATTTGACCACATGAATTTAGACCCTTTGAAACCTAGATCTATTAATTTACAATGGTTTAGGCTAGCTAGAATTTTTCTAGCTCTATTTTGGTTAACTGCCTTGCCACCAATTTTTTCGTCTGCCCTATAAAATCAAATAATTTTTTAATGTTGTGCCAGAGGATATCTCTATTTGTTTTATTAGTACTAGCATAAATAGAACTAAAAAGCCAGGATTTATGGTTGGGTTTTACCTCTATCATGGCGTGAATTTCCTAATTTCTTCTTGTGAAGTTGTTAACAACAACTTTTGCATGATTCCACGTGATCACCATCCCTCCATCTTGCCCTTCCGCTGATACCTCTATCATTTCTGTGAAGTTGAACTCTTCTAGGATGGACACATGCGTAGCCATCCTTGTTTCCAGTAGGGTAACCATGCTAGGTTTGTGGGTATCCATAATTTTCCTAAAGTTTCTTCTAAAGTTAGCATTGTTTGCACCTCGGACATTCCAAATAACAAAGTTAATTGGTCGACCCATCGTCAAGGGTGGAGGGTGGTTGTGACTGTTCTCTCTCATTGCCATTGCAATGTTCCTCTTGTGGGATGGAACTAGTATGACTATATTTTTTCCTACTGTTGGATCGTGTGGGGTCCTTATATCTATTGAGCATCTGAACAGAGTCATCGGGCAGCTGATGATACATTTCTTGTCGAGCCATTCTTTGAAGATTAGGATTTTTACCTCGCTTAGGCTTGAGAATGCCACCCTTGGTTCCCCCTAGTGTTGGATGTGGTCTTCCTCCACCTCTTGATTTTGCTCTTGTTGTTGCATGTCCTCCTGTGGCTGAACTTGTTCTTCTGCTTGCAGGAGGTTGTTGTTGAGGGACAGGAGGGGGTGGAGGTTGTTGCCCATCCCAGCGGGTGAATATGGGGTTCACCAATGACATCTCTTCCGCAGCAAAGAATGGAAGGTTGAGAGGGATGTTCAGGGGCATCAGAGTGTTTGGATTCCCCGGAATATTCCACATTTCCTGCATGTTGTTTGCTAGATTTTGGTTCATTGATGGAGCTAATGGCTGCAAGATGTTGTTCATCCACATCTGGTTGATGTAGTTGGTCATGGCTAGGTGCATACCTTCTGAGATCAGTTGTGCCAAATAGTTTGTGTTCTGGATGATTAGGACTGAGTCCTGACCATTGATCTGCAAGTTGAAGGATATTGCATGCCCCATTAGTCCTAGCTCGATCCAGGACTGTGGTTCATGGTTTGGAAGGTTTGGAGGTTGTGCATAAAATTACTGGTGAAGTAGGGATTTGTGGTGGTAGTGGAGGAAGATCTTCCATTGGATAGGGATGATGTAGACGTTATATTTGGATAAGTATGTATCGTCTCATTAAGGTTAGTGGTGTGTGAGGCATTTTGGGTGGTGGAGTTATCTAATATAGGAGGGTTTTGAACGATAGTTAGGACTCTCGATAGAGGAGTAGGGATATTTTCTAGAGTTGGGTCTATTTGCATGCAAGAAGAAGTATTTTGCGTAGGGGTTTTAACAAAATCTGGAGAAGATTGCATCTCCAACATTTGTTGGCTTGGTTTTGCCAAGTGTTCTGCCTTAGGATGGTCATTAGTTTGCATGCAAGATTTACTAGGAGAAGTTGTCAGGATTTGTTTATCATTAGGGTCTATTACGTGAATAGTATTGTTACTTACTCGAGAGTCACTGGGCATAATAGATTTTTTAGGATTTTTAATAACAAATTTGTTATTAGGGGTAATCATTTGGAGGTAGGAATTAGGGGAATGTCTTTTGGGGTGACACGTTTTCTCCATTTGTCTGATTATGGGGAGATTTTGCATGGAGGGAATTGGTGGTATTAGCGATACCATTGTTTGAGATTGAAACCGTGTGCCCGTTATGTATTAGCAAGCTATTACTACTAATATCATCATTAGAGGTGGGGTGGGTGTTATTAGTATTAACAGACGAGTCTAATTGATGATTACTAAGGTTTTTACTTTTATCCGGAGATAATGGGGTAATAGAATTCTTATCAACATATTTTAATTTCTGGGTATTGAGGAACTTACCTGTTGCTGCATCAAAAATTCTTACATTTATACCTGTATTGCTGATGGAGTTCCTTGTTGGCAGCTCACCTCGATTTGTGATTGGCTTCTTCTCTTTTGGGAAAGAAACAGTCTGCCATTCACCAGTAATATTTGGTGCAGGAGATTTTGAGTTTTGGCCTTCATCATTGGTTATGGGTATATTGTGCAGGGTAGAGAGAGGGCACTTTAAAGAAGAGTGACCTAGGCAGCCACATGATTTGCATAGGATATTATCACCCTCGTATAGGATTGGTTGTTTATGTGTCCCAATTTGGATGTAAGATTGGATAATTTGTTCCAAAGGAATTTGTACACACAACCTTGCATATCTACCTCTAATGGTAGAGGATGTACATGCATCAATTTTTAGTAACTTGCCTATAACATTTTCAATCTTTGACAGGATAATTCCATCGTAAAATTCGGTTGGGAGCTGTAGCAACCTAATCCAGATGGCAGTGTAGCTTTGAGTTGCTTGTGTAGCTACGAAATTTGGTGTCCATTTTTTGACGGATAGGAAGAAACCATTGATAAACCATGGACCATTTTGTAGAGCTTTCCTTGCGTTTTCTTCTTTGTTGAACTTAACTGTATAATAATCTTCCCTAAGGTTTATTAAGGAGAAGTTCTCTGTCGGTCTCCAAAGACTTTGTATTTTTGCTTTTAGGTAGTGATGGAGAACTCTTTTTTCTATCAATTTGATTATCACTGAGAATTTCCATGGTTCATAAATTCTTTGGATATCCTGATCCGATAGGACTATACTTTTTATCCTGCTCTCTCCTGTCTTTAGTAGACATGGTATAGTCGGAGTTTGTTGAACATCCATAGACATAGGTGAAGGTAAGTCTTCACTTGGATGTTCATGGGGAATTTGGATTTTTCCCAGTAGTTTATCCTTATACAAGTTGATCTGATCATGCGAGATGTGTTGAGAGTGGGTTGTTGCAATATCAGGAGGTTTTGGTGGGATTGAAGTTCCCGGGTTGCTATCATGTTGGCTGAGGTCGGCCATTGAGGGAAGTTACTAGATAGTCAATATGAACTAACTTATCTAAAGTTATTTGAATGTGTTTTCAATAATATTGCATAAGAAGCTGCCTAGATGATTTCTCATAGAAAAAAATAAAAAAAGATTTACCCATAACTCCTATAATGCAGAAAGTGAAAAAAAAAAAATTCAAAGGCACTTAAGGGTATTGTTTAATGGTCAATGAATTAAAAAAAAAAAGCCTATAAAATCTTAAGTTCAAATTTTAGTGGAGCCAAAAAAATACTAGATAATCAAGTCCAAGTGAGTAAAATTATCTGACATATGTTGTTGAATGTAGTGGCGTAGCCACACTATTCCAAATGGTGGTCAAGCGAACATATTTCGTTAAAAAATTATATTGCATATATAAGTCAAATGTTATTTTATATGGTTATATATTACAAATATAGCTGAGTAAGGCAGTTCAATGGTCCAGGATGTTCAAAGTTATCTGCCCATTTTGTTTGCCAAAAATAAATGGAGTCCAATGTTTGTGGCCTATTTGACTCTTTTTCAAGTAGTTTATACTACTCAACGATAAAACATTTATTAATTTGTTTAAAGTTTGAATACTTTTGGCAGAATTTCTGACTACGCTGCTGGTTGAAGGTAGTAGCACCTAATGAAATAATCGAAACTAACTGGAACAACATGTCATTATAAAAAAATCAAAAGAGGATTAGACCAAAAAAAGATAAAAAGATCCCATGAGAGAGAATTACCATAAATAAATAAAAAGCAAGATATTCATTAATCCTAAACCCATCCACTGGGTCCAGAGGGCGCCTATAACAATCGTCTGGTTCACAGAAGAGATCATCAGTCACATCTTGCCACGTACCCCCCCCCCCCCCCCACCCGGCCAAATACATTCCTACATTTTCACGCCATATGCTTTTGTACTATACTTAATAATTTTCAATATTTCTGCTATATCCAATTCAAAAGATCAGTTTTTTGGTAATACTCAGTTCAAAAGATAGCATTTTTAGTATAGAAAAACCTCTGCTAATACAAATTACCTAAGACTTGCTAGTTGACTCCCTTGTGGTTTCAGCATTTTGAGGTACAATATCCTTATCACTCCCTTTATTTTCTTGATTTTTTTAAGAAAGATTGTATTTTGATGGAAGTACAAAACTTTAAATAATTTCAATGATCTTGAAAGTGGTACATTTCTATCATATTTTAGTACACCCAATCTAGAAAATAGCATGTTTTGATAAAGATAATTGATATAAGATCTTCATTTTCTGCTTAGTTTTGTTGAGCTAAGATACAATATTAGATTTGTAAATTGTAATGATTCTAGTAATACCCAGTTCAAAAGATTGCATTTTTGTTATGAATTAAGATGTGCTGAGCCAGGATTTGAAGTTTTTGGGTTCGGGATTCTGGTTGTTTTAAGTTGCTAGGTTCTAAATTAATAATTTGTACACACTCAATGGATTTCTTAAGACAAATACAGGTTTTGGACTAAAGCTACTGGGTTCGGCCAAATCCGTAAGTTATACTCTAGTTTAGCCCTGCCCATATCACTTTCTTGATGTTCTAGCTACATTCATTCATATGAGTGTGGATTTTCTTAAGATATGTGGTTTAGTCATAGAGGTTAAGAACTATAAATATTATCAATGAGCTGGAAACTTGTACATTCGTTATGCACCCAAAGGTGTGACTTAGTGGTCAATGAAGTCGGAGCAGAACCATGAGATCTTAGATTCAAATCCCACTAGAGGCAAAAAAATACTACGTGATTTCTTCTTATTTGCCTAAGCCTTGTTGGCAAAGTTGCTCGGTATCTGTTCGAGGTAGCAGGTACCTGATGGAATAGTTGAGGGGCGCGCAAGTTGGCCACTGTCAATAAAAAAAACTTATACATTCTTTATTGATTTGTAATAGTTCTAGTATACCCAATTCAAAAGATTGCATTTTGGAAATCGATAATTGACATGGTTTTAATTTTCTTTTTGTTTGATGATGTGATCTGAACTGGAATGAGTCTTGGAGAAAAGTGATAATGATCTAAGAATCTCTCATTATCTTTTTAAATCCTCTTGACTTTGTTGATAGTATAAAGATGCTGCTAAATGATGCTGAATTGTTGCTTTTTGTATTGGGATTTAAGGCAAAGTGGTGCCTCAAAATGAAAGTTTTTTCCAAAAAGATGGGCAAAAAGGAGTTAAATGATCTGGACTGGAACACCTTTGTCAATGTAGCATTTACTAGGATATTTTTCAGCATGTTCTTGTAATGTTCACATTTTACCTCTTCTATGTTATTTCTTCTTTTTCCTTTTATCTTCCTGGTTACTTGTTTCAAGGAGATGGGGTATGAGAGATCGGTAAATAAGCATTGTCTTTAAGGATGGAAGTTATTTCTAACTTTCTATAAGTATTATCGTACTAGCTACACCTGTTCTGAGGAAGAGAATATTTTTGGCATAAAAAATAACTTCTGCTTTTAGATGCTTTCAGTTTGTTTCTTAATTGTAGTTTGATGAATTAGGTGATAAATGTGCAAAAGTGGAATCTATTTTGAGATGGACTAATGTATATTCTCATAAATATGCAAGTTATGTTATTTCTGTAACCTTCTGATCCCTGTGTTTGTTCTTCTTGGATGCAGTCAATTAAAACTTGAGTTTCCTGAACTCTTCTCTGATTGAGCAGTGCTCGTCTTGGAAGTTAGCAGGAGAGGAGCCAATGTTGCTTCATCTCTTGTTTTTGTTATCTCTCGTCTTGACATTTATAGACAATGGTAATGCTGGTATAACAAGTGCATTCGTTCGAACTCAATGGCCGTCTGTGGATATTCCTCTTGAAAATGAAGTATTTGCAGTTCCGAAGGGTTATAACGCTCCACAACAAGTAAGTTTGGAGTCCTAAGGCTTACTTTCTTGTTGGATCATTCAAAGCTTTCTTAAAGGTATTTGTTTGATTAATCTTTGTTCCTAGTCAATTCTTATTTGACTGCTTTAAGTCCATGTCTTAGTTCAACCTGGTCAAAAAGATAAAATCCATGTTGTTTGTTAAATGTGTAGTATTCGTTCTTCAGATTGCGAAGTTCTCTATGATCACGACGAAATGAGAAAAATTGTGAAATTAAAAACAGTATAATATTGCTGTACTCTAGATCTCTAAGTAAACGTTCTTGTCATGCTCATCGTTTCCCAGAAAATGAGAAGCTTAAACTCCACTTTTTTTTGTTCTGACAAATTTTGTCCCTGGTTTCTTTGAGACTAGTTCAATAACAAGCTGTTTCTAATGCAGGAGTCTTGCTCTGATATGTTTTTTTTTTCGTAGGTGCATATTACACAGGGTGACTATGACGGGAAGGCTGTAATAATTTCATGGGTAACTCCTGATGAACCAGGGTCTGGCCAAGTGCGTTATGGCTTATCTGAGGGGAAATATGATTTTACTGCTGAGGGAACTGTAACAAACTACACATTTTACAACTACAAGTCCGGTTATATACATCAGTGCCTTGTTACTGGCCTTCAGGTAGTCAACTCCAACATTTTGTTATCCTCTTTATTACATCATGCCAGTGCAGTTTTCGTGTAGCATATAGGTGAGCATTCTCATATACTTTTCCCACAACCAAATAAGTACTGCTCAGTTTTCTGTTTGTGTTAGCGTGGTATTTCATCTCTCTGGTAGTAAAATTGGTAAGCGTTAGTTCCTATTACATGGCTTCCTCTGTTTCATTTCAACAAGGCAAAGAATGGCACAACGACTAAGAACAATGGGCCTCATTAGAAAAAAGAAGATTAAGAAGGATAGGTCGACTAACATTTTTCTGCTGTAGCGTTGGAAGAAAGTATTAGCTATCAAAAAAGAAAAAAGAAAATATGACGTAATTACAAGAGTTTGGATATAAACTTGACTTGATAGGAAAACATCAAATTCTGATTTACATCTGGCTTATTTGATGATTTAAAGTTTTTATTCGTCAGAAGATACTACATGTGGCATCTTCCCCATCTTTTGCATGGTGAAAATGGCATATTGATGTCTTAATGTTTTCCCCCTCACCCTTTTTTTCAATCTGTTAAACCAATTTTTTTACCTCCTGGTTTAGTATGACACGAAGTACTACTATGAAATTGGAAAAAGCGATTCTGCTCGGAATTTTTGGTTTGAAACTCCTCCAAAAGTTGATCCAGATGCTTCTTACAGATTTGGCATCATCGGTAAGTAGTTTAAATTTATATATGATAAGTTAGCTAAGTAAAGTTCTTTCAGGTGTTTTATTTTTTTCAGAAGGACAAGCTGTATCCCTGTCGACTATAAGATGGGTTATGCACCACGACATCACATAACTTTGTTATGACAGAAACATAGTTTATTTGATTTAGCAATATAGAACTGAAAGAAAATGCATCAAAAGAAGAAAATGCATCAAAAGTGCCAGATTTAAAAGAACATCAGTTCCTAATGTTTCCTTTCATTGCAATGTGATGAATTTTTTCTTGCTATTGTAACACAAGTCAACCACTCATAGGAAGCAAACTTAGAAACATTGACTCTCTATCTTTGGGTAAGAAGTCAGCTAATGTTTCTTATCTCGTAATCTATAAGTAAATGTTCTTTGCAGGTGATCTTGGTCAAACATATAATTCTCTTTCAACTCTTCAGCACTACATGCAAAGTGGAGCAAAGAGTGTCTTGTTTGTTGGAGATCTCTCTTATGCTGACAGATATGAGTATAACGATGTTGGAGTCCGTTGGGATACATGGGGCCGCTTTGTTGAACAAAGTGCAGCATACCAGCCATGGATTTGGTCCGCTGGGAATCATGAGATAGAGTACTTTCCAAATATGGTAATGACCTTACATATGTTTCACGAAGTTTTTGGTTGTTTATAACGTCAGCACGACTGTAGGACATCTTTTATTCTCATCGTTACTACTGCTTTCTAGTTACAAAATGAGATTTACTTCATTTTGTTCTGAGATGTCAGTGTATGTTGCAACGTTCTAGTAGCCACAAGCACTCCATTTACTCGAACTAAAGATGACTTAAAGATGGTCTGCGCTTATGTTGAGCAATGGTGATTCTTTCACAATCCTCAGATTGACCTGAGGCCGTGATGGCTAGATACGCCAAGCATGACCATGATTCTGTATTTAGCAAAATTCCCATATTCATTTCTAATTCAGACCTCAGATGTGTTCATGTCTTTGAGAGCAATGTCTTAAAATGTACTAAATTAGAATAACATAACACCTCCGATGAGTCATAAAAATTTCTCCCTTCTTAAGGACCTCTGTACTGTGTCCATTTAAAATATTATGATGCCCATTAACAATACTTCTCATTATGTACAGGGGGAAGTAGTTCCATTCAAATCATTTCTATATAGATACCCAACACCTTATCAAGTTTCAAGAAGCAGTAATCCCCTTTGGTATGCCATCAGAAGGGCATCCACTCACATAATTGTCCTATCAAGCTACTCTCCGTTTGGTATGTAATTGTTCCCTCTTATGTCTTGCTTCTTTGTAAATAATACATCTGTCCTTTTCTCTTGCTTTTGTAGGTGCAATGCTTTGTTCTGATATATTGCCGTTAAGCGCGAATTTATAGATTCTCTAGTTTCAGAAACTTAAAAGGCCACACAAACAAAATATTTGCAGCTTAATGGTGTTAAGATGGCCTAATGAACTTTCTAAATGAAATGCAAAACATCATGTAATCAACTAAGTATATGCATCTGTAAGTAGAAATCCTCGAACTCATGCTCATTAGCTTTTGCATTGCAGTTTTGCCAAGATGATTTGCTGGCTTCTTTTTGCTAGTTGTTTTCTTCATTACCAGTTATTCGTTCTTCCACTGCCGAACCATGTCCATGTACTACAACAACAACAACAACAAAAATCCAGTGTAATCCCATAAGTGGGGTCTGGGGAGGATAGTGTGTACGCAGACCATACCCCTAGCTTATAAATATAGAGAGGCTGTTTCCGATAGACCCTCGGCTCAAGGAACAGTGAAAATAAAGCAACCAAGCAACAAACAATAGTAACAACAATGTAATATGATAACGGACGCGAATGACATAGCATGTAATAATAAAGAACCATGAATAAGAAATTAGAAGAATATTCTTAGTACTATTGGTAAGCCTAGGAGAAACACACTGTTACATGTCAACCTTCAACCCTAATCCCCGACCTCCACACCTTTCTATCGTGGGTCATATCCTCGGTAAGCTGAAGCAATGACATGTCCTGCCTAATTACCTCTCCCTAATACTTCTTTGGCCGACCCCTACCCTTCCTCGGACCTGCCATGGTCAACCTCTTACCCCTCCTGACCGGAGCATCTATGTCTCTTCTCTTCACATGCCCGAACCATCTCAGCCTCGATTCCCGCAACTTGTCCTCCGTAGAGGCCATTCCCCCCTTTTCCCTAACTAACTTTATGGTATGCGCGTTGCGCGTGTACCTATATTAATGAATACATAATTTTTTAAAAATTATGTAAATATTATCAAACTATGTACTCCCTCTGTCTCATATTATCTGTCATGATTCTCTTGTACATGCCCCTTAAAAAAAATTAATTAGGATAGGATTTTGACCACTTTACCCTTATTCATGTCTTAATATTTAATCTTTCTTCATTGGTATTTGAATAAAGTTGTCCATAATTGAGTTGTTTATAGTCTTCAAGGATAATTATTACTAAGGGTAAAAAAGGAAAAAGATAATCAATTTTGTCTTGAACTTCTAAAGTGACAAATAATTTGAGACAACTATTTTTAGTAACCACAACTGTTAATATGAGACGGAAGGAGTACTTGACTAATATAAATTATATAATAAAAGTTAAAAAAATAATGTTGAATGTTGTTCCCATTTCGTTAGCTCAATAAATGAAGAAATCATGTTCGACATGAGTTTTTAGATACTTTATAGTGATTTATGAGGACATATGTGGTCTTATGAAAATTATTATTTTAGTGACTTAATATTGAAAACAAAACAAAAAGAGAATAAAAAGGTTGGTCTTATAGCTTCCAAAAAATTAATATTGACAATGTAAAGTCTAAAAAATGACTACAGTTGAATTAATATCTTACAATAGATAATTTAATATAAAAAATATAGTGACATCATCATTTGTTGGACTTAATGCAAGAAAAGAAAAAAAAAATGACAACTTATTTACAATACATTTTTTCCCTACTATTTCATCCTTAAATTTCTTATGATACATATGATTTATTAGTATAATTTTGATATATAAATTTCAATATCTTATTTATGCTCACTTATTTGATTGGGTTTGTGCTTTAACATGTAAAAGTTCGGCCAAAAAATTAAAGTACATTATAGTTATTATTACTATAATTATATTATTTTCAAATGTAGTCTTGTCATTTGTAAACTTGTTTATAGATAATATTTTTACTCGTCCTAATATGTTTATAGGTTTGATTTACGATGTATAGGAGACTTCAATAGTTGTGAACTTGAAATTACAAGGTTTAAAAAATAATTACGGTTGGGTTAGTATTTACGATAAATAGTTTAATAAAAAAAATATAGTGAGGCTATCATTCGTTAGACTAAATGCCAGAAAAGGAAAACATTAAAAATGATGACTTATTTATAATATACTTTATTTTCTAAAGTTTTATCCTTAAATTTCTTATTAAGAAATACATACAATTTTATTACTATTAATTTAGATATATAAATTTCGGTATCTTATTTATGCTTCAATTATCTAATTGGGTTTGTGCTTTTTTTTTTTTTTTGGTGCAAAGGGTTTGTGCTTTGACATGTTAAGTTTAACAAAAAATTTAAAATACATTATAGTTTATTATTCTATAATATACGTATAATTATTTTGAAAATTGTATTCCTGTCTTTTGCAAACTTATTCATAGATATTTTTTTACTCGTCATGTTAGGTTTTAGGTTTGATTTACGATGTATAGAAAATTTTAATAGTTTTTGAGTTAAAATTAAGTCTATTCTTTTATTGGTAAATTTTAATGCACGTGTACCTTTTAATTATTTTAAGTTAGTTGTTGTAAAGTCGTGGATAATGAATAACCTTTGGAATATTTACACTAAAGAGTAACATTTTGTATTTAAGAAAAAAGGAATAAGGAGTTCTAACGGCAGGAAACTTTATTTGCTTCCTACTTATTCCCTTCCAATTATTTTTACTAAAATAGTAAAATTCTAAAGAATTAACAAAGACAATAATTCTATAACAATGACAACACTCCTAAACCTTAAAGGAGTCCGACTTCTAAATACACACTAATTTCCTACTTTGACTTTGCTAGTATTTCTTTACATATATGGTATATTATATAGTTTAAATAAGGAAAAAGATAATATAGAAAATTTAGGTGATTTTGAAGTCCTAAATATCAGGAAAATAGTTAAATGACTATTTTGTCTAGTGGGTGCTCTATTTTTAAAGGGTAAAAAGGGCGAACTATATTTCGCTAAGGACATTCGTGCTTTTAGTATAGTATAGATAACTTCATTGTCTTTCTTGGTATGTCCACACATCCATATCAACATCCTCATTTCAGCTACTTTCATCTTCTGAACATGGGACTAACCGTGTCCATGTGAATGAAGAAAAAAGTTCCAGTAATCATTTGGTGCATTTGGCTAGGGAATTTTTTTTTCACGTATAGGTCTCTTCAAGCTTTTAGAACAAAGTAATTTCTGCTGGTTTTATAATGCAAAGAACAAGCTTTAGGACCTAGTTTTGAATTGTCTAAAACCTGAAAATGTTTCTAGTTGTTCATTTTTTACTATACCTTTGAGCATCATCTACCATAAAAATGGTTCGTTTGATTGGATAGCTACTCAGTCGCTGTGTCTCTGGTCTTGCAGTAAAATATACACCTCAATGGCATTGGCTGAAGCAGGAACTGAAAAATGTGAATAGAGAGAAAACTCCTTGGCTTATAGTCCTTATGCATGTTCCCATCTACAATAGTAATGAAGCTCATTTCATGGAAGGGGAAAGCATGAGATCCGTCTTTGAAAGATGGTTTATCAAACACAGGGTTGATGTGATCTTTGCTGGCCATGTCCATGCTTATGAAAGATCAGTAAGTTGTCTTATCTCATCATCATACTCGCCATCGCTGCTTGTCTCTTCAAAGAAAAAGATGTCATTTTGCTATATATCCAAATCATCTAGCTTTTTGTATGACCACTTAGCTAGTGGGCTTTGGTCATAGCTGAAATTAACTCTCGGGAATAAAGAAAACTCAGCTAAAACTAATCAAGATCAATAGGAAACTAGGATATCTATTCTCAAAGTTCAACCCACAATGCTCCATATCTTTGAGTAAATCGCGGTCTTTTCCACATAATAGTATCAACCAAAGATTGGAGCGTCTTAGCAGACAAATAGAAACACATGAATATTAGGAAAGATAGAAATTTTATGTGTGGACAATAAGTATCATGTTTAATGCCAAACTGATATTTTCCAGATGACCTAGCATCTTACTCAAAATATTTGAGCCTAACTTGCAGTAATGTGAAAGCTATAAGGATATAGGCTAGAGAGGTATAAATACCTTATTTTCTTTTATTGGAAACGAAATTTTAAGTTACTGTATGTGACACACTGTTGCCTTAGAGAGAATTTACTTAGAAATCAGTTGCACATTTCTTCTGTCTTGTCTTTTTTCAATTTTCAACTTTATCTGTATTGTAATAATTATGCTGTAATGTTGAGACCTCCTATTTTTTATCCTTTTCAGTATCGCATATCTAATATACACTATAATGTCTCGGGTGGTGATGCTTATCCCGTACCGGATAAAACAGCTCCTATTTACATTACTGTTGGTGATGGAGGAAATCAAGAAGGTCTTGCGTCAAGGTAAGTTACACAGATTGCAGGGATTACCCTAGTCAATGACACCTTATGCGCTGTTGCTGAATTATGTGATCCGCCTTATCTGAAAGTTTGAGCTATGTTTTGTCGTTTGTTTTTGCTCCTTTTTTTTCTTTCCAAAAATGTCTCCAACCACCACAATTTGCACAAGAGATCATGTCCAAGGACTTGTCTATTTAACATGTAATTGATTTATCTGACTCTGCCTCTGTTAACAGCCTAGGTTTACGGAATTTTGTTACTGTACATTTTGTGCTATCCAACTAATGTGGCTTTCTACATGATGTTGAACTATATTATCATTTCCCTTTCTATGCAGATTTAGAGATCCACAGCCAGATTATTCTGCTTTCCGTGAAGCTAGTTATGGTCATTCGACGCTAGAGATCAAGAATAGAACACATGCATTCTACCACTGGAACCGAAATGATGATGGAAATAAAGTTACAACTGACTCGTTCACGTTGCACAACCAGTATTGGTCAGTGTCATCCCTTTCAAGCATTTTCATAACATTTCTTTCATCTCTCCATTATTAATTTATTTATTGTATGCCCCGTCTAGTTGGAACACACTAGTCAAAACTTGATAACATTGAAGAACTTCCAACTCATATAGCTTTCAGACTTTAGATCTATGCCGTAAAATAGTGAACAAATGTGGTGTTACTTTTATGTAAACAACACTGAATCTTAAAACCATTCTCAAGACTAGAAGGTGCTTTTGTAAACAACACTGCGTCTTGTGTGAGATACTGATGTTTAACCAAAAGAGTCCAGAATAGTAGATACCATGACTAGGATGGCTAAGCATATCTAATGCACTTGCTCTTATTTTCTATTCGATCTACTGACCTTGTGATTTTTTCTGATAAATTTAGTTGTTGAACAAAACTGAAATAACATTTCTGCATTTAATCCTACATGGAAAGATCTAAAGAAATGCTTTTGATGCACTGTGATGGCAACTAATTGGTTTCGCTAAAATATAATGAATTAAGTTTCCATTGGAGTCCTACTCTCACAAGTGAAGCGTCATTTTTTACTGATAAATCTTGAGAAGGTAGTACTTGTACCTCAGCTATATGCATCCGCCGCTTATTTATTCTTCCACAGTTGTACTTGTCAATGTCTCTATATGTCTGAGCTCTTACGACTATTTTATTTCTTGAAATACAAATTGGTGTATGATCATTCTTTTATAATGGCGGCGTCAGAGGTCAGCTTGTACGCACCTCGACTTTGCCACCAGGTACCTGCTACCTCCCATCATCACAGGTACCAGGTACCAGGTACCGGGTAACTCTGTTAACCAATGCTTAAGCATATGGGAATGAATCACCTAGCATTTTGTTTATGCTGGAATTTGAACACTGATCTTCCATAGTTTTCACCCACTTCATTAACCGCTAAGCGACGCTCTTGAGTGCTACAAAGCAGTAAATGATTCCTGTTGTTTTCTTATCATTGATGTCTCCCATTGACTAATGAGTGCAAGTCATGATTATGCAGGGGAAGTGCTCGTCGCAGGAGAAAGTTGAATAAGAATCATCTACACTCTGTCATTTCGGAAAGGCCCTCCACTGCGCGGTTCTGAAACATAGTTTCTCAAGGATGTTGTCAACCTAGTGTTAGTTTTATGCCATGGTCCTACTGTCCAGTTTCAAATTCTATCTACATTGTTGAAGAGTGGATCCAGCTACCTTATTACTAGTTGTATTGGTCACTTAAAATAAGAAATTTGTGTTGTTTATGGCAGCATCATGTTATTATGGAAGTGTTAAGCCCTTGTAAAGTTCCCCGAAGATGATTGAAACTCTTCCGTGTTGAAACAGCTACATATTAGATTTTTATCGTTGTGTTATTTTTGATTGACTAGTTTTTGGACAGGTGCGTTGCATATGTATCTTATCGCACGTGTTATTGGGCTAGTTTTTGTCAATATTTGGTAATTCAAATTCTAACATTTTAAGGCTCCCACTTTTCTTTTAAGATAGTATGATACGATAACTCTGTTAATGGGCATTTTGAAAAGAATAGCCTACCTAGGGCTGTCAAATTTGGCCCAAGCCCAAATGACCCGTCCAAGAAGTTTAAAAATAGTCAGATTTACAAGTGGTCATTTAAAAATAGTCACAGTTTCAAAAGTAATCGAAATTTAGATACTTTTCATGTAAAGATAAATCTGAACGAAAATACTGTTCAAATTCCGGAAAAATACTCTAGTATAATATACTGGAGTTCCAGTATACTTATGTTGGAACTCCAGTATATTATACTGGAGTTCCAGCATAATATACTCCAATCTCCAGTATATCATACTGGAACTTTGAGTTCCAGCATAATATGCTGGAAGTTCATACACAGGTGCACCGATATCCAATATATTATGCTGGAACTTTCCATGTTCCAGCAAAATAGTGGCTATGTTTCAATGACTTTACAAACGCTGGCTATTTTTGAATGACCAATCCGAAAACTGGCTAGCCCATGCTCTTTTACTCTAATGTTGGGCTGGTTATTGACCTGCTCATTCATTCAACTCAGCCCATCTTGACTCAACTCATTTAAAGTTGGGCTGATTTTTAGCCTAAATTGATCCACGAGTAACTTTGCCAAAATATCTTAAAAGTAATTATTTTTGTTTGATATGTTATATATGACAACAAAAGAAAAAAAAAAGTCTTATTTAGTAATTATACAATTCATAAGAAAACAACACATTTAAGTAAAGCTTGATAAGAGTTGGGCGGGTTGAGTTATGACCCAAATTTTAGCGTAAAAATAGCACGGGCTAGCCAGTTTTCGAACTGATCATTCAAAAATAGCCAGCGTTTGCAAAGTCATTGAAAAATAGCCACTATTTTGCTGCAATACGGAAAGTTCCAACATAATATACTGGAGATCGGTGTATGAACTTCAAGCATATTATGCTGGAACTCCAACACGCGAAAAGTTCCAGCATAATATACTAGAGATTGGAGCACCTGTGTATGAACTTCCAGCATATTATGCTGGACCGGTATATTATACTGGAAGTTTAGTATATTATACTGGAGTATTCTGGAACTCCAGTATATTATACTGGAGTTCCAATATAATATGCTGGAGTATTTTTCAGATTTTGAACAGTATTTTCGTTCAGATTTATCTTTACATGAAAAGTGGCTAAATTTCGATTATTTTTGAAACTGTGGCTATTTTTGAATGGCCACTTGTAAATCTGGCTATTTTTGAATTTCTCCCAATTTTAGCCCATCTTGAGTAAAAATGGCGTGTGGTAGCCACTAAGTAAGGTGGTCTTTATTTTTTATCCACTAAGTCTAATGCTGAGCAAAAATAGCCACTACTCTATTAAAATTATTTTGAAAAGACAGTTTTACCCTTTCTTCAATTCTTATATTCCCAAACCCTTGTTTTATTCGTTCAGAGGGAAAAATTGAGAGCGAAAATTTCAGAGGCAAGTTGTGTGCTCCTCAGTATCTGTATCGTCCTCCCATGCAAACCAGCTGCACTTAAGCTTTCTCCTTCGTCATCTTCTCTGTCATCTTCTCTGCATTGAACGATCGAACTGGTACTTTTTGCTTTTATGCATTTTTGTTTTTGTATATGTGTAATCTCGATCAATGCTTTGTCAAGTATGTGTGAAATTTCAAAAATAATGATTATAAGTTGATTTAGTGTCGAATAAGTAGCGGATTTTTGTGAGGAAGTTATTCAGAAATTTTTGGTATTGAAATGTGTTTGTGGTTCAATCAAAGTATTTGATTATGTAAGGACATTTCATAAAAATAGTCGTACGAATTCATAAGCTAACTGTGTTTATGAATTATTAGTTAACTGTGTTCATAAAAGTTAAGGACCAGGTGTCATTAACTTTTAAACTTGGAACTCAAAGTTAAGGACTGAGTGTCCTTAACTTTTGAACTTGAAACTTGAAGTTAAGGACCAAGTGTCCTTATCTTTTTAACTTGGAAATCAAAGTTAAGGACCAGCTGTCCTTAACTTTTGAACTTGTAATTCAAAGTTCAGGACCAAGTGTCCTTAACTTTTGAACTTGGAATTCAAAGTTAAGGACCAGCTGTCCTTAACTTTTGAACTTGTAATTCAAAGTTCAGGACCAAGTGTCCTTAACTTTTGAACTTGGAATTCAAAGTTAAGGACCAGCTGTCCTTAACTTTTCAAATTGAAAGTATAAGTTAAGGACTGCCTGTCCTTAACTTTTTAACTTGAAACTTGAAGTTAAGGACCAAGTGTCCTTAACTTTTGAACTTGAAACTTGAAGTTAAGGACCAAGTGTCCTTAACTTTTGAACTTGAAAGTTGAAGTTCAGGACCTATTGTCCTTAACTTTTTAACTTGAAACTTGAAGTTCAGGACCAAGTGCCCCGAACTTTTCAACTTGTAACTGTAAGTCCTAATCTTTTAGTCCTAATCTTTTGTGTTCTTTTTCCTTCTTTCTAGTGTGCTAATGGAAGGAGATCGTGTGTTCGACTTTGATGTTTGGCGTAATTTAATGAGCTATTGGAAAGGAGATTTACTGTATAAGGAAACAATCAAAAGTTTTTTGTCGAACAGGCAGTGGAAGAAGTTGAGGGATGGTATTTTCGGAAACTTTTTCCGATTACAAAGTGTGAAGTTCTGTGGTAAACTTATTCACTGTGTATTGCTTTCAGAAATTGTAAATAATGACCCTGATTCGATGACATTCAAGGTTTTTGACCATGAAATTAAGTTTACACGTGAAGCATTTCATATAGTTACTGGTTTGAAGTGTTATTCTTCACCGGACATCAAAGGTTTGCATGAAAAAGAGAATAGGCTTTCGAAAGTCTATTTCCCCGGAAAGGATAGAGTTGAGTTGGGTGATTTGTTTAATTTTATTACTAGTCACCCAAATGGTACAGCTGCTTCATTTGTAGGCAGCGATGATGATGCTGTGAAGTTGGCAATAATTTATTTTGTTGAATCTGTTTTGATGGGGAAGCGGAAGAATAGGAATGTGTCCGAGCAGATAATGAAAATTGTAGATGATGATGAACTCTGCTCTTCTTTCAACTGGGGCTTTCTTTGTTATGAAACGTTATTAGAATCATTGAAGATTTGTTTGAAGCCTAATGAGAATGAGAAAGAGAAAGAGAAAGACAAAGAGAAAGACAAGGATAGCTACACTATACTTGGCTTTCCTTTTGCTTTTTGTGTTTGGATTATGGAAGTATTGCCTATTTTCCAGGAAAAACAATTTGTGAACCCCGAGAATGTGGTTTTTCTCGGATGTTATGTTATTCAGAAATGAAATCTCCACAATATGATTCTCTGTGAAAAAAATACTTCCATAATGAAAATGTAAGTTAATCTAATTACTAACTTTTTTTTTGTTTATTTGTTTTAGCTCTGAAAACTTATGTTTTTTTTGTTATATAATAGGTGTATCAGCTGATCGAGGTGGCACCATTTATTCCTATTGAAGAAGATACAGAGCCTGTTAGTGTGCATGAGCCAATTTCTCAAGATCAAAGCTCAATGCCTTCTTCCACACAATTTGATGAAGCCATGCTTAAGGAAATTGTTAAAGTAGGTTTTCTATTTTTGAATAGCAATAGTTTTTTATTTGATTGTTTTTTGCTTAAGAGACTTTTTTTGTTTTTATGATATTGATTCAGAAATTATCAGAGCAGTTTAAAAAGGATCTGCATGTTGAAATTACTAGAATAAATCAGAAAATAGTTGTATCAGAAAAAAAGATTCAAAATGATATCAAGGTAATATCATTAATTTCAGTTAGTCTAAGTTGAGGACCTTGTGTCCTTAACTTTTGAACTTATAACTCAAAGTTAAGGACTGCCTGTCCAAAACTTTTTTACTTGTAAGTCTAAGTTAAGGACCATCTGTCCAGAACTTTTGAACTTGAAACTTGAAGTTAAGGACCTATTGTCCTTAACTTTTGAACTTGGAATTCAAAGTTAAGGACTGTCTGTCCTTAACTTTTGAACTTGAAACTTGAAGTTTAGGACCAAGTGTCCTTAACTTTTGAACTTGTAAGTATAAGTTCAGGACCATCTGTCCTGAACTTTTGAACTTGAAACTTGAAGTCTAGGACCAAGTGTCCTTAACTTTTCAATTTGAAACTTGAAGTTCATGACCTATTGTCCTTAACTTTTTAACTTGTAATTCAAAGTTAAGGACTGCATGTCCTTAACTTTTGAACTTGAAACTTGAAGTTTAGGACCAAGTGTCCTTAACTTTTGAACTTGTTACTCTAAGTTAAGGACTGTCTGTCTTTAACTTTTTTACTTGTTACTTGAAGTTTAGGACTACATGTCCTTAACTTTCTTACTTATAGCCTGTTTGGCCAAGTTTTTTTTTGGCCAAAAGTGCTTTTTTTTTTTGTCCAAAAGCACTTTTGGCCAAAAATTGAGGTGTTTGGCCAAGCTTTTGGAAGGAAAAAAAGTGTTTTTGAGGAGAAGCAGAAGCAGTTTTGGAGAAGCAGAAAAAAGTAGCTTCTCTCCAAAAGCACTTTTTGAGAAGCACTTTTGAGAAAAATACACTTAGAAGCAGTTTTTTAAAGCTTGGCCAAACACTAATGGCTGCTCGGAAGTGCTTTTCAAAGTAATTAGCCAAACACAAACTGCTTCTCACCAAAAGTACTTTTGAGAAAAGCACTTTTGAAAAAAAGCACTTATCAAAATAAGCTGATTTTTGCAGCTTGGCCAAACGGGCTATTAGTTTCTTTCATAGTATTTAAAGAAAAGTCTAGGATCAAAGATTGATACTTTGTTGAAGATTTTTGTGAAACCTGATGAAAGGAATATAGAGAGAGAATCTAGTGTTCCAATTACTAAAGATGGAGTTGATGATCATTGTGATGGTACAGAACAGACTGTTACAATTAACAAAGATGCAGGTGGTGATGAATGTGAGATATGGATGTGCATGTAGAAGCTCTGTATGAAAGCGATTATATGCACATCTAGATGATGAAACTGATATTGGCACTGAAATTGGGAAAGGTTAGATATAGATTTTGAATTTTTTGTCATTGAAATTTATATCAATAGCGTAATACATATAAACTTTTTTGTGATTACAAATATATGTAGAATCTATTGATGGAGTGGGAGTTCAAGATGTAGTACAATGTCAAGACCAGGAAATCCAAAAGAGATAGGAGTAACAGAAAAAATTTGTAAATGTGGAGTGCAATCTCAGGATTTAGAAAGTCCATTGGGAACAAGTGTTAGTGAGATTGTATGCAAATGTTTAGAAGGAACATATGATATGTCTACACCTCTCTCATATAAAGAGAAATTTGGAGTTCAAAATTGTGCCAATCAAGGTTAGATGAAATTTTCATGATATGTTGAATGTTAGTTTTAGTGAACTATTAGAATGAGTATTAATTGTAAATGTTACAGAATCTTTTGAAGCTGCAAGGGCAGAAGATGGAGTGGGGTATCAAGAGAAAAGTGGAGTACAATCTCAAGACTTAGAAAATACCCAAGGAACAAGCATAAGTGAGATTGTTTCCAAATGTGATCTCTCTACACCTCGCTCTCTTACCGACAATATTGAAAGCCAAGAAAATGCTAGTGAAGATAATGATTTAACTGCGATAATCTTGACAGTTACAAACGGTTAGACAGTGTTTTTTTTAGTTTTCTACATGTTTGTTTTAATCAAAGATTAGAAACAAGTACTAATTGTGTTAGCTCTTGTAAATATTTTGCAGAATCTTGTGAACTTGCAATTGAAGAACATGGAGAAAAGTTGCAAGATAAAGAAAATGTGCAGTTGGAAGATAAAGAAAATGCAACCAATATGTCAGCTCAATTGTCTGTTGAAAAAATACAAGAAGGCAGTGTGAACAAGACAGGTATTGATTGTGCCCTAAATATTATATTCATAATTGAAAATGCCAGTACATTTCAAAAATAATGTTCTTAGTTTTTGTCTCTTCATTTGACGACTTGCAGCAAACTAATATATATATATAGTGTTGTCTGCAGAGCAAAACAAAAATGAAGATCTTAACCAATATACTAGGAAAAGGAAGAGAGATAGTATTGGTTATGATGGTCCATCATTTTCTATTCTTACTCCTACTCCTCCAAGTACACAAATGAGCATTGATGAGGGTTTGTCTATGGAGGTTGAAGGAAATGTTGAAGAAGAGCTTGGTCGAGGTAAAAGGAATAAGAAGCTTAGTTGGCAGTTGAAATCTCCTTTTGAACAGGAAAGAAAAACAGGAACATCGATGGCGCACAATGAAAATACTCCAAGAAAACGGGCTGGATAAAATCAAAATATACCCGTACATGTATTTTTCATTATGCCAAAGATGATTCAAAATTATTGAAGAATTTCATTGTGTGGTTGGGCAAGGAGAAAAGGAAAGGTCGCAAAAAAGCGTAAGTCCCTAAATGTATTTCATTATTTGTTAATTACTTAAATTCGTGTCCTTAACTTGTAATTTTAAATTTAGGACTAAGTATATTGATATTTAAATTCCTAAAGTTAAGTGTCCTTAACTTTTGAATTTGGAAATCAAAGTTAAGGACCAAGTGTCCTTAACTTTTCAACTTGGAATTCAAAGTTCAGGACCAAGTATCCTGAACTTTTGAACTTGTAAGTCAAAGTTTAGGACCATGTGACCTTAACTTTTGAACTTGTAAGTCTAAGTTCAGAACCAAGTGTCCTCAACTTTTGAAGTTGAAAGTGTAAGTTCAGGACCAAGTGTCCTTAACTTTTCAACTTAAAACTTGAAGTTGAGGACCAAGTGTCCTTAACATTTCAAATTGAAACTCAAACTTCAGGACCAAGTGTCCTCAACTTTTGAAGTTGGAATTATAAGTCAAGGAGTGCCTGTCCTTAACTTTTATGCTTGTTAGTCTAAGTTAAGGACAAAGTGTCCTGAACTTTTGAACTTGTAAGTCTAAGTTCAGGACCATGTGTCCTTAACTTTTGAACTTGAAACTCAAACTTCAGGACCAAGTGTCCTTAACTTTTGAACTTGAAACTCAAACTTCAGGACCAAGTGTCCTTAACTTTTCAACTTGAAAGTCTAAGTTCAGGACTAACTTCTAACTTTGATATTTTTAAAAATTTTAGGGGACAAACTGATATATATGCTGATGATAATGGTGTGAGAAAAAATCCATACAAATTGTATCATCAAAATATCAGTAGCAAAATGTTCTTCCTTGAGCTTTTAGATAATAGCTTTGTACTTGATGATAAGGTTTGATAATTCGCAAGGCATTTATTTTCTTTATTCTTAATTATTTTATGACTGATGGATTTGTTTTATTTTTTGCCTTTGTATGAAGCATATTGACATTGCCCTATATTATCTGAGAAAGAAGGAATGCTACCACCCTCGCGACCATCCTTTTCATTGCACAACTACAGATATACTTTTTGATAACTATATGGTGCTTGTGTATAAGGATTTCAATGAAGATGCTGCAGATGAGTTTTGGTGTGGTGATAATTAATTGTTTCGAACACCATATGTGTGGGGCGACAGTCGTAGATGTGGAATTGCTTGGACAGAGGTTGAAAAATCTTTTTTCCATGTCGGCTTGTCACGACCCAAACACCGCTCCGGTCGTGATGGCGCCTCTCGAGAAGACAAGGCCAGCCAGACCATTTCAAAACACCACTTTTCAGCAGTTAATCAGTTAAATAACAGTTCGAATATGATTTAATGATATTAATTAACGTAATTACAACCTAACACAGCCCGACCGGGGTGTCACAAGTCACGAGCATCTATAAGAATGAAATTCCCACTTTACAGACTAGAAATACACTAAACAAGAATAATGAATAACATAGAAAGACAGTGGTGCTGCAAACGCTGGTTGTCACCTCGCTAAACCTCTACAACTCTACCTCCATGCAGCCAATACCCGCTACCGGGTGAATAAATACCTGCAACTGCACGCGAGGTGCAGGGAGTAAAGTGAGTACTCCAACTCAGTGAGTAATAAAGGTAAATAATAACTGAGCAGCAAGAAATCACGTTAAGCAACCAACATGCTATATAGAAGCCGGGTACAATTTTCTGAGAAAACAGTGTAATCTATGAAATCTTTAGAAACACCTTGGCTCAGTTCAAATCTCTTTTGAAAATGATCTTTTCAATAATTACGAAAACGATTTCAAAACAGTTAGTGCTGATAAGCACAGAAAGTCCGCCCCTCGGGCACAAATACCACAGTATAACAGGTAAAAGGCAAATAAATATGCAAGATGAGCACATAAAAGTCCGCCCCTCGGGAAATCCCTCAAAAATAGTACCAGCCCCTCGGGCTCACTCTCAACAACACTCTCAGAACAGTATCACATAGTAGCCGCTGCGGCGTGCAGCCCGATCCACATATCGCTGCGGCGTGCAACCCGATGCATAGCTCGCTGCGGCGTGCAGCCCGATCCATATGGGTACCCGCGCTCACTGTGGGGGTGCAGACTCCGGAGGGGCTCATACATCCCAAGCGCTATATCACTGCGGCGTGCAATTCGATCCAATATATACATACTGCTGCGGCGTGCAGCCCGATCCATATAATATACTGTTGCGGCGTGCAGCCCGATCCATATATAATCCTCACATCCAGGCCCTCGGCCTCACATCACTCAGTGTATCCTCACATCTGGCCCTCGGCCACACTCAGTCAGAATATCATCACAAGCCCCTCGGGCATTAGTAAAACAGTAGTCCTCAGCCCAAATTATCATTTAAAATATCATTTAAGACCAAATCTGAGTAAAAGTGGCTGAGTTGTAAAATAGTGGAGAAACAATATGACTGAGTTCAAGTAATAAGTCAAAACAGTGAGGAAACAGTGAAAATAATCCCCGAAGGGTTCAAATAATTGGCACGAAGCCCAAATATGGCAATCAGCCCAAATCATGATAATAACAAATATGTTCCAGTCCAATACGCGGTAAAAATCATTAATCGGGACGGACCAAGTCACAATCCCCAACGGTTCTCTACCCCACGCTCGCTATCCGGCGTGTAAGTCACCTCAATATAGCACTATGGTGCGCAAATCCGGGGTTTCAAACCCTCAGGATATCATTTACAATCATTACTCACCTCGATCCGGTTAAATCTCTAGNGAGCTAAAATTCTTGAAATCGTTGATTTTCATCTATTGCCATTTCTACTGTTGGAGGTGGACCTTCCAAATCATCTTGAATTGGTGCATTAAGATCACGCTCATTTCGATTATCATGGTGGTGTATCTGAAAACGACATACCTCCCTACTAAATTATTATGCTATTTACCGTAGTTTCAATTTTTATGTATAATGTAATGTATTTTCAATTTTCATGTATTTCCAATTTTAATGTTTTTCAATCTTCACTTTTCAATTTTAGCAACATCTAATATTTTATATTCGCACCTTTCAATTTTAGCAACATCTAGTATTTTATATTCGCACCATTCATTTTTTGGTATGATTATATATTTTTTGTTCAATTATAACTTATAATAAAATTAACTTACAATTTTACATAAAAATAATAAATGCACGAAAATTAATTTATCAAAATTATACGCCAAAGTTAAGATGTAAAATTAATATTATAAAGATATTACATAAACATAATTAGGTATATATAAAGAGATAAATTAAAAGAGTTAAATAATAAAATATGCATGAATAGTAATGGGGGAGATGAATAGTGTGCCCCAATATTTGGAGAAACACTATTCATCCCCCATTTTGGGGGCAAAAATGGGGGAGGGTTGGAGCTTCATTATGGCAAAAGTTACCCCCATTGTGAAAAAATGGGGGAGGGTTGGAGATGTCCTAACAAGCTTTATAATGGAGTAATTGTTTAGATACACTTTATCAAGTATTCTAAAATGACACCCTTTTTTTTCGATATTTTCTTCAGGATGCTAACTTAACAGTAAAGTACTTGATTTTTAAGTGCGGCTAGCCTTTTTTATACATATAGATGAATTATGGATGAAGCGAGGGATTCATCCATATTCTCTAAAAGTTTGGAAGACTACGAGTGATACTGAAAAGGAATTAACGGTAGAAATAACCTGTACAAAGCAGTAGTAGATACTAGATACTCCCTCCGGTACATAATAAGTGATTTTTTGGCCCTTTCTTTGTGGTCCAAAATAAATGATTTTTTCAGATTTTAAGAATGAATTAATTATTTTTTTTCTACATTGCCTTGGAGTAAATAATGTTGGAGTATGTGTTAGGAGTGTTTATGTGAAGAGATAGTAAATGTTAATATAGTCAATTTCATTGTTATTAATGTTAAAAGGTGAATTCCTTAATATATGTGAAAATAACTAAAAAATCACTTATTTTGGACCGGAGGGAGTAGCATAAGATCGATCATGCGCATGTTAATATTACTAGGTCAACCAAATGTTACATTGGGAATATGCGGTAACACTACGGAGATGAATTGATGTGGAGGCTGACGCGCTTTCAAGCATTTAATTTTCAGCAATATTAAACAAAGCATTGATGAACAAGTTAATTGATCCAATGAAGGATTTAATGCCCGCACGAATTAGGAAGCGCTTGTAAACTGAGACAGGCTGGGATATTATTAGGAATCTATTAATGCGTGATCAAATTTATTACCTAATGATGAGTCCAGCAACTTAATTCCTTGCCACATGCAAAAAGTTGAAACGGAACGGAATATTAACCCTAATAGCCGTTCACTTAATATTTTACATCAGTATAACTCATGTATATTATGTGTATATAATTATGTAGAATCAATATATAATCTATCTATACCGGCCAAAAAAGTAAACAATAAATATGACCGGCTACTTGTATAACAATCCCAAAAGGAAAAGCAAATCAGGGGCGTATTCAATTGTAGTTATGGATTCATTTTGATATAAATTTATTTGTGCAAAATTTACTGAAATTGTTGAAAATATTGAATTATGAACCCATAACTCAAGTTATGTGATGGGTTCAATAGAATGATACTTGCATCGAGTGTGTACTATATTTGGAGAGGAAGGAACCAAAGAGTATTCCAGAGTTCAAATTCGGAGCATATTATGAAATAAAATATCCAATAAATATATTGTACGTAGAAGAACAATGCAGACAAGATTAGCTACGAAACTTGATTAGTTAAATTTCTACCCTTAATTTTTGTGGTTGTAGTAGGTCGCCATGGTGTAGCTATCATGAGATGATATGGTTGGCTTCTAAAGATCCTGATGTTTGGGGCATCATGTCCAACAATCAATTTGTTTTTTCTCTTCCCTTATGTACATACAATTTCGATTGGTAATTAAAAAAAAAAAAATTATATACCAAAAAAAATGTGATGGGTTCAATAGTTGAAACTTTATCCCCATTTGTTTCTTAAGTTCTTAAACCATTTTATCAGTATGATAAACCTGATACGATACAGAAAAGATGGAAAAGAGGACTAAATGTGAACAGTTGACTATCTCCATCAGCATCAAGCTGATGATTCTCACATTCTTGACTCCTTTTTGGTTTTAAGTCAGAAAGGAAAAAAAAGGTTACAGCAATTGCATAATTTAACATTTTCAAAAGGCTTTATACGCTGGTGGAATAGTCATGTATACCTTGGGATCTCATCTTCGATTAAAGCGTATAGAAAAGAGTGATAAGCCATAAATAAAGTTAAGAAGAGAAGAAAAGAAGAGAAACAGCCAAAAGTTGCTCTGCATGCTTAATATAGCTTTCAAGGAGTAGACTCTTATCATCATCGGTCTTATTATATTATATGGTTATGCTCGTTAATATAACGAACATTAATTATTGAAAAGAAAAAATACTGTATAAATATTTATTCTTAAATGAATTGTCCAACTAGTATCTAGTAGTAATATATACTTCAGTATTAATTGTTTGAACTGCATGCAGTATTCCTACAATCAGACACATTAGGCCTTGTCGTACTCTTCTCCCATTACCTATGCTCTGTCTTTATTTTTCCATCCGGTTATATCATGTAGAGTCTGATTAATCTAGATTCGTGTCTTTTCGTCTAGAAATTACAATAGGATTCCACACATTAATTTTCAAAGGTTTTCTGGTTCGAGTGCATTTGCTTACTATCCGTGTCTCTCTAGTCTCTACCATTCTTTGTACAAGAAAAGTATTACTTATACACTAGATAAGTAAATTGTATTAGGAAAAATCAAGTTAACGTTTGATTTTAATTATGTGCTGACATGTCAAGACACGTGGATTAATAAAAGTGTGACAACTGGTAGAGAGTATTCGAAGAGCTGTGAGCTTTAACAGGTACGGGCAAGAATACCAGAAGATAAGAAGGGACGATTACTCGGACCTCTTGGTAATTTGAAGAGATATAGGAGGAACGAACCTAGATAGCAAAAAGTACATATACGTATTATCCATAATTAATGAGCATCAATGATGGAAAACGTTACATAATCTTCACGAAACAATTACGATTGCTAATTATAACGCAATTAATTGCTCATAATGACTCTGTTGTAAGAGGAAAGAAACGTATTACTTAATTAGAAGTAGCTACAAAAGGAGAGGAACAAACATTTGTAAAGACAGAATATTATTGGACTACACTGATTTACTTTGATTTCTTTTACTCAGCTATCGTTTAAATCAATTCTTCTTATTTGTTCCAAATTTAATTATCAATAACCCGAATTCTTCTAAAATTTAGCTTTGACCGAAATACCTATTTTCTGGTTAAACATAAATAAAGTTTATTCCCTGGATACGGTATTACTTATACACTAGATACTACGTTCCCTTCTCGAAAAAAATATTCATTCTCAAAATTCGAAGTAGAAACAGTGGAAAGATTTCAATCACTTTACCACACTTTTCTGTGGTATATGTCCTAGAGTCAACAGACACGATAAGTAAATCAATGTGTTGCGAGATAGCTACTATTCTGCTATCATATGTTGCTTTCTTTTCTTTTCTTTGCTTTTTAGCTTCTCTTCTTCCTTCCTTTCATCCACTCTTTAGAGTAGAGGCTCAATCTCCAATGCAAGAAAAGAAAAAAATATGAAAGTTACAGTCAATATTAGTTCCAATACTTGGTTTTACTTTAACCTTTTTTGTTTTATTATTTTACGACAATTACTCCCAAATTTATTTATAATTATTGAAGTTTTTTCGTCAAATTGGTTGTAACTATTAAGATTTTAAAGAATATAGTACTAGAATTTATTATTTACAACTACCACTATTTTGTGATATGACTTGAATAATGGTCAAAGACAGGTGATCCAACTTGCTTACAATCTTCAGCAGCTCATAAAGTAGACAAGGATAGCCATTGCCCCATGGCCTTTGCCTTTCTCGCCGTTTCTCAATGAATGGTCGTCAAATCAAATTAAATATGAACAGAGAATGATGCAGGATTGAAATTAAATAACTAACTCTGTGGACTCCATATAATTTAAATATAATATAAAATAACTCTATATGGTCTAAAGTGTAATATACTAACTTGACTCTATTACTCCTTATAACTAATTTAATCCGTAATGTAATCTTCACTCTGCTTCATGTATAATCACTACACTTCACTCGTATCAGTCCTCCCCTGTCAAAGCCTTCCTTGTCCTCAAGGAAGAAACGTAGGAAATCGAGTCTTCAAAGCTCGATAGTCTTCCCAAGTAGCTAGTTCAGGAGGCAAGTGTTCCCAATGAATCAACACTTGCGCTACAACTTTATTCCCCTTCTGAATCATGCGCCTGTCTAAAATCTTGTCAGGTTGTGGGCAATATGGACTAGACAAATCAAGCACTCGTGGATGGGTAATACTCGCAGGTAACTCATAGCAAGCCTTGAGCTGAGATACATGAAAAGTAGGGTGTAAGAGTAACTGAGAGAGTAGTGCCAACTTATATGCAACATTTTCATTTTTTTCCAGAATATGATAAGGGCCATAATATCTTGCAGACAACTTAGAGAAATGGCTGCTTGACATTGTAAGTTATCTGTAAGGTTGCATCTTTAGATAAACCCAATCCCCTTCATTGAATTGCCTATCCGACCTATGTTTATTAGCCTGCTCTGTCATCCTCTGTTGTGCTCTTTGCAAATGATACTTAAGCAACTGCAACTTAAATTCTCTGGTGAGTAGACTTCTATCAACTTCTTCCAGTGCAGAATCCCCAGAAATAAGGCAAATAGATGGGTAGTGGTTGACCATACAAGACTTCATAAGGAGTACACCGAATGAAAATGTGGAATGCAGCATTGTACAGAACTCAGCTGTAACTAGATAGGGAAACCAATCTGACTGGATCAGAACAGAAACACCTGAGATAAGTTTCCAGACACCTATTCACCACCTCTGTTTGACTATCTGTCAGGGGATGATAGGCTATGGAAGTGTTGAGTGTTACTCCCATCATAGAGAAAAGCTCCTTCCAAATCTTGCTTGTGAATATAGGATCTCTATCACTTATTATATCCTCAGGCAGACCATGTAACTTGTAAAGTTGTTCCAAGAAGATTTTAGCAAGACCTATGAAGTGGGCATATTTAGTTAAACTGTCTGCTACCACCCAAATGACTGTCTTACCTTTGGATTTTGGTAGCCCTTCTATAAAATCCATACTGATGCTGCTCCAATCTACTACTAGGATCTTGTTGGGTTATAGTAGTTCTGGATATGGTGCATTTTCATATTTATGCCTTTGACATACATCACAAGATTTGACATAAGCTTGTATATCCTCCATCATCTTCTTCCATTAAAACAAAGTTGTTATCCTTCTGTAGGTATGGTCAATGCCAGAATGACCTCCAATTGATGAACCATGCCATAGTTGCATAATTTCATTCCTCAATTGAGTATCAAGATCAACCACCAATTTCCCATTCTTTCTTAGTTGTTCATGAATCAGCCTGTACCCTTTATTCTCAGCATTTCCTTCCCTCAAGGATTGAATCGGGCTTTTTAGAGTAGGATCCTTATCCCAGCTTTGCATAATCATATCTAACATATCAGGTCTCACTGTAGATAAGGTCATGGTTGCTAGTTTAAGCAAGGTAACCTAGAAAGAGCATCAATTGCCTTGTTCTCTTTGCCTTTTTTATACTCAATCATGAAGTCATGTTGCATAAGCTTGGTGATCCACTTCAATTGAGTCCCAGTGTAAAGCTTTTGATCAAGTAGGAATTTGAGTGCCTTATGGTCTGTTTTAACAATAAAGCTCCTACCAGTCAGATACTGAGACCACTTGTTTACACCCATCACAAGTGCAAAAAGTTCTTTATTATACACAGATAATGATTAATGTTTTGTGGATAATTATTTGCTTAGGAAGGCAATGGGATGTCCTTGTTGCATCAAAACTGCTCCTATCCCCACATTACAAGCATCAGTTTCCATAATGTTAGAGAAAAATCTGATAGACTCAGCACTGGTGCAGTTTTTAGTGCTGTTTTAAGTGTCTCAAAGGCTTCATTAGCCCTATCAGACCACATGAAGCCATCTTTCTTGAGGAGACCAGTCAGTGGTTTGTTGATAATGCCATATCCTTTGATGAATCTTCTGTAATACCCTGCTTACCCAAGAAATCCTCTCAGAAACTTGATAGAAGTAGGCAATGGCTAAGACTGTACTGCTTCTATCTTCTTAGGGTCAGTGGAAACACCTTGTGCTGAGATGTAATGCCTCAAATATTCCACTCTACTAGCAGCAAATACACACTTACTTCTCTTAGCTAGTAATTGGTATTGTACCAACAACTCAAAAGGAGTTCTTAAGTGTTGTAGGTGATTTTCCAAGCTCTTGATGTAAATGAGGATATCATCAAAGAATACCAAGATAAATTTCCTGAGATGCTCCTGGAAGATATGATACATTAGACCTTGAAAACTAGAGAGTGCATTTGTTAGCCCAAATGGCATGACCAAGTACTCATAATGGCCAGAATGGGGCTTGAAGGAAGTCTTGTACACATCTGCTGTTGCCATTCTAATTTGGTGCTACCAGCTCTCAAGTCTATTTTAGAATAGACTTTAGATCCCTCCAGTTCATCTAACAATTCATCAATGATTAGAATGAGAAATCTTTGACTGTCAGCTTGTTTAGAGCCTTGTAATCCATACATAATCTCCATGAGCCATCTTTCTTTCCCACCAACACCACAGGAGAAACATATGGGCTTGAGCTGTACTGAATTATGCCCTGACTTCTCATCTCCAGCACCAATTTTTCAATTACATCCTTTTGCACTGGTGAATAACTATAAGGCCTAGAATTCACTAGTGAACTACCCTCCAATAAGGGGATGCGGTGATCAAAGACTCCCCTAGTTGGAGGCAGCTAATTGTTGATACCCAATTTTGCCCTCATATTTTTTCAATATATATATATATATATATATATATATATATATATATATATATATATATATATATATATATATATATATATATATATATATACACTTTCAAAACATCATTTTTGCATCATTATTTAGTTTACAAATCTATACAAGCATTTTCTATATTTTTCATAATTTTTAGAGCTTTTAAGTTGATTTTTTCTATATTTAAATTACTTGAATAATTATTAATTATTCCTTCAAATTATTTTGTGATGGCTTAATCATCCAAAATTACTATTTTACATCCTCATGTATGTTTCATAATATTTTACTTTATTTCGTATAATTATGTTTGCATTTTTAAAGCTATTTACCTAATTTTACAATAATAGCCTATATTCATATATTATTGCTTTTTATATATACTATTTATGTCAAAATAGCCTTCTATATTTTTATTATGCCAAATTATTATTGTTAATCATTTTATTGCATAAATAATATTTTTATTTATTTATTAAGAATTTTTTATAAATTATTTTGTTAAATTTTGTGTATTTAAATAATAGCCCATTTTTTAAAACCAAATTTCGGACCAAATTAGCCCAATTACCCCTGGCCAAGACCAAACGACCCCTGTCTAATACCCGGTCGGTGCCCGTTTTATTTTAACCTGCCCCGTTCATTTTTAAATCCCAAGCGTTGATCTTTCAAGATCAACGGCCCATATCCTTCCCCCCGTTTTAATTAACCTAGCCAACCCAAAACCCTAGCATTTCGTCTCAGACGCCGCCCTTGAATCCTCTCATCTCCCTCCCCTAGAAACCCTAGCCGCCCTCTCAATCTTCTCCTAATCCGTTTCAATCATGGATCCCGTCCATGATTTTCTTGCCTTTTATGTGTTATCTCAGTATTACTTCCAAGACTATGGTATCACTTAGTACTTGCCTAAACTTGGCAAGTACCATCTTTCAGATTTGGGTCCGTTCAACTTCAATCGCTTGAATCTGGACAAAATCTCGTCCATTTACGTTTATATCATGGTTGTATGGGTTGATTAGCCAGGATCTCCGGTTAATTTCTGATTTCTGTCAGCTAGGGTTTACTTATTATTTCCCTAAATCTGATTTTTGTTGATTCTGCATGTTAATACTTCCTTATTAATGCTTGATATTACGCCTTTCCTTGTTTACTTGTTCAATTTCTGATACTATATAAACCCCTCCCTTTCCCCTTTAAGACATAGGGAAATCGTTAAATTTCTCACTAAAACTAAGGCTTTTACTCTTTTTTCTCTAATTCTCTTGTTCTATACTCCGGATCTTGGCCGGCTGAAAGCCAAGGCCACTAAAATTCTGGGTTCTTGCTCTTCGTTGATATTTAGAATACTGTAGACTTTTGTTCTTTCTTGTTTTTCACTTAACTGGTGAGTTACTGGACTTCGTAGTTTCGTTCCTATGTATATTGATTTGCATATGTTTTCACTCCTGAAGTTTTGCTTAATGTGTTCTTCTGGGTTGTTTTGTGTGCAATTCTGTTTGTTCTACTTCTAGTTTAGCTCTCCTTAACTTTTAACTTCATATTGACAGTTTAAAGCATGCTTAAACTTGATTTGAGTTAATTAGATTCCTTTCAAGCTTATCTAGCCTATGTGTTGCAACTTACTGATGTTTAGGACCATTGCACTTTAGCATTTCTTTGTTGTTTAATTTTGTTATCAATCGTGTTACTTGAACATGCTTTACTTACATAATTCGCATCCCTTTTAATAGACTATTTGATTGTGTTCAAAAGCATGAATGTATACATTCACTATATGGCACAAGCCTGTTTCCTATCCTATTCTGAATTTGCCGTGATGATATCTTGCCTATATAGCATGTTTGATCCTGTTCCCTATTAGTATGCTTCTAGTATGTCCTGACTTCCTTGACTTCCCAGTAGTTGTAATGATCTGTTCTCATCCTGTCTAAATTATGTTGCCAATTAATGTTATTCTCTCTTGTGACACTAGGACCTATACTTAGCATAATTTGAACATTTTCCTTACTATGAGTCTGCGTACACCAATCCTGCAAACCTGTTTTGTTAATGTGTGACTACTTATGCACTAGGTGTTGAACTTGTTCTTTTGAATCTTTGCTAAGTCTGTTCTTAAAACCTAAAACCTGTTCGATTATTTGCTCTATGTGTTCAACTTGACTATGTTTGTATCCCTCAGTATTGTCCCTCAACCTTAATTTACTCTCTTTCACTGGTTCCCTGGATTCTTTTGAGTTCTCATTCTTAGCCGGCTGAAAGCCAAGGCTACCCAGGTTCTATCATTGACCTCCCTGTTGATACCCAATTCTTCCCTATAATATTTTTGAAATGCATAGATACCTTAAAACTATGCATTAACATCAATTGGTATTCTCCATAATTTTTCCATTTTTTAAATTAATTTATCTCAATATTTTATTCATATAAATAAATACAAAATTGCCTTATAGATGATTTTAAAACATTTCTTGATTTAATTTTACCATTTATGGTCCTATTAAGTTCCAATTATCTCACAAATGGCCAAATTTACATCTTTTGGTTACAATTGCAATAATTTTGCAATTATAGCCCATGCATACATCACTGCATTATTTTACCAGAAATTAGCCCGTTATATTATAAAATATTGAATAATTATTTTAAAGCATCTCCGTGCATGAAAAATTATTTTTCTCATTGTTAATTATTTTATAAAATAATTTATTCAAATACCCGGGTATTTAAAAAATAGCCCCCTTATTTTGGATTTAGCCTAATTGAACAGCCCAATTTCAACCCCTAACCCACTAAGACCAAGCCCAAATCGGTCAAACCCAACCCCAATTAATCTAAAACCCGACCCAGGCCTCCCCAAATCCTGGCCGTTGATCTCTGAGATCAACGGTCCGTATTTGTTCTTACCATAATTAACCTAATGACTCCCCTCCTAACCTAATTCATTTCCACCATACCCCGCCGTCACCCTTTCCCCTCTCTCTCAGATGCTTTCTATCTGAACCCTAATCCAGGCGCTGTCGCCGGCTTAGCCCTCCGTTCTATGATGTTTCTTTGTCGTCTCAGGCCTATACTGGCCTCCTACTTGCTATGATTCATCAGTCTCTTAGATCCTTGAGAAGATCTCAAAGGACCTAGGCATTCTGGTTTGCACCTTCGATTTCTTTGCCTGTTTTAGGCCGTTTGTTCGACCATGAGTGAGGAACCTCTCTTATTTTGCTATGGATCCATGATTTTTCTAGGCCTATGTCCTCGTCTCTGTCATGCTTTCTAAAGAACCCATAATTTTTATCTCCGATCTTCTCAGACTGTATAGATCTGAGATGAATCGAACATATCTCACATGTTTTCCTTGAAAATTTTCTGGTATTCGACTGATTTCCCGTTTTTCTTAAACTAGGGTTTGCCCTAAGTCATCTTCTCAAAGGATTTTCTTATTTTCGAATGCTTAATCGTTTGTTCTTAAGTGTTCTTGACTGATTCATGCTAAAGTTGCATAAGCCTTAGTTGATTCATGATTAAAACTCTCATTGTCTGGTGTTTTGCTCCAATTATGAGCTTTTCAAAGTTACTAGTCGTATTGGTTCATTCTGTATTCTGATTTACACGCTTTCCCTTAGTCAAATTCCTTGCTTTGTGATTTTTATCCTAATTAATCTCTATTAGGGTTTTTGAATTGTTTTCCGCCTAATTTCTCTGTGTCCTAAAGTTCTAATCACCCTATTTTGTTTATGGAAATTGATATATTCTTTCCAGAATTTTTGAGTAATTTGCTCTATTAAAATATCGTGTGCATGATTCTTGATTGTTTCCTTGTTTGTAACTTTAATTAGTCTTCTTGCCTTATTAAAATTGCTTGTAGTATCTACTGATTCCTTGCACGATTATTTCCTTAATTAGATTCCTAGTTATTCACTCTTTGCCTAAGTCTGATTTAAATTTCTTTCCTTAAATATTTCCCACCCTTACCGTTGGTTAATTACCCTTAATAAAGGGAAGACTATGCTGATTTTTTGTGTAATTGATTATGTGATCTTCCCTTGATTAACTGAAGTTGATTCTTTTACCTTATTTGCTCTACTCTTGAACTACTATATAAACTGCTCTGTTTTACTTCTTAAGACACGAACATCAGTTCATAACACACACATACATTCAAACTATTCTCCTTCTTTGCCACTTGTGCTATTGTGGGTCTAGCCGGCTAAAAGCCAAGGCTAGATAGTGGAATTGCACTTGTTTCTTTCATATTCTGCATTTCTCTTACTTGGCCGGTATGTCTCAGTTAAATTTTAAAACCTAAAGTCTATGTGTTTCATTTCAGTGCTACTTCATTAGTTATAGATTCAATTCCAGTTTTTGTTTACTGCCTTACTTAGCATGTCCCATCCTGCTTTGTTCAATATGTAATTAGCATGTACAAACTATAGTTGTCCATTTGATGTTTGTCCAGCATGTCTATTCACCCTTGTCTATTCTCCTTCCCTGAGGAAATCATGTTAGTTACCTAATCTTTAAGGCATTCGACTGACTCTAGTTGTGTGTTTGATTCTGTCCAGTGTTTCTTTGCTTTCAACATGGCTCTATTACCTACCATCATGACTAACCTGTTAATTCTATAAGCTTCTAAGTGTTCTATGCATTTTGTTGACTATATGCCTCCCTGAGCCCTGTCATGTGTTCTTTTTAAAAATGTAAATTCTATGTGTCCCCAATCCCTTTACCTTGATGTGAGATCTGTTTGTTAAGTGTTTCTGAATCTGGATGTTTTATGACCAATTGATTGTTTGCTGTTTTCAAAAGTGTTTTGGTACTCTTCTCAAACTGTTTTTTTCACTACCAAACTAGTTTCTATTTCAGAAAACCTTTTCACTCTTAGAGTCATCTCTATACTGTTTTCACTAAATCTTTCAAACTATGTCAAGCACTCTCACTTTACTCTTAGATTATTACGTTCTGTCCCTCTGGTATGCGTACTGCTTAGGGATCCTTGAGATCTTTCTAAACTCTGGCATACTAGGGCTGGCCCTTCCACACTGCACATAACCAGTCCCTATTTGAGAAAGGTCTTGGTGTGAGCACTGCCCGGGATCCTTGAGGTCCTTAGGGAACTCTGACACACCTGGACACTTGTTGGCTATGAGATTTCTGGGCATTTAAGACTATTCGGAAGGCCTGGTACTCCCAAGTTTATTTTGGGCCTGCTTCAGGCTCTCTATAGTATAAGTTTACTTCTCATTGATGTAATTTACTAAATCCTAGTTTGTAATAATCTTTTGCAAACAAATATTGGGATAACTAGTAAAAAAGGGGAGGATAGCTATATGATTCTGTGGGGTAAATTGGGTAGAAACCATGTTTTAGGTTTTACATTATGATGAGTTGCTGTAGAAATCATGTTTTAGGTTTGTATGACGCATTAGATATCATGCTTTAGGATTGCTATGCTTACTCGCATTAAATCATGCAAAAAATTCGTGCATTCGATACCTTGACTTACGACAATCATATTTACTACTTCTGCATATCACATGTTATGGTTTATCATTTCACTTCTTATTCTGCATAAGTCGCTATCACTTAGAAATCCCGCCATTAAGTTACTAATACTGTTTAAAAATTAAAAAAACCTTCTCCATGTGCATTAGAAATCCTGTTTTAGGACTGCATGTACATCTGCTTTGAAACATGTCGCTAAAAATAAGTAGGTTAAAACAGCCCACACATAGGTACCATGTTCTGGTATGAATCAGTATGAAATCACCTGCTATATATTCATCACTTAGATCAGCATGCCAATAGGATGAAAGAACTTCAAATTGTTTAAGTGGTTCCCAGATTATGACTGCATATACACGCCTAGGCAAGCCTTAGGCCGTTAGATAACTTTGAAATCAGGTTCTGTTTATGTGTGAAAGTGTCCAGGCTTAACATGCTATAAAATAGTAGGCAAACTGGTTAGGATTCTGCCACTTCCCTTAAAACAAACGCTGCATATTCTGTTGTGTAATGTTCATCTAGATATCATGCTCCTAGGCTTTCTAAATTTCTTTAAAAATCAGTTGTTTGAGACGTGCTGCTTATTTGCCTATGTATATGTGGCGGTAAATCTGAGCCTTTTATCTACTTTCTTAATTGACAGTCCTATGTGTTATTGGTTGTCGCTTAGACTTTTGCCTTTTAAACACCTTAGGATTGTCTAGAACTGCCTAATTCTAGAGGTCCTAAACTCCTCCGGGAGCACAAGGAAGGGACCGGTAAACCACGCTTAGAGTTCGTTAATTAAACTCGCTTATAACCACTAAGGGGAGGGTAATGGGTAGTGAAAGGATATGATGACCTGCGCGCTAATGTCACGTGTAGCCCCTCTAGTTGAGGAGGATTATCGGGCATTGCACAGATTGATTCTATAGGCTAATCAACTTAGGACTTCCCTTTCCCAATTCACATGTGTTTAAACTATCTAAACTTCTTCTTCTTTACACATATGTGTTTAAGCTGTCTAAACCTCTTTTACTTTCATATATGTGCATTGGACCATCTAAACCTCCTTGATCATATATGTATTTAGACTGTGTAAACTACCTTTATTTGCAAATATGTGCTGAGACTGCTTACTTGTTAATTGACTAATTCACATAGTTCGGCCGGGACCCACCGTTGTGGACCGCGAGGGGTGCCTAACACCTTCCCCTCAAGGTTATTTCGAGCCCTTACCCTAATCTCCGGTAATGGAAACTGGTTACATGAGTTAATTGCTCTAGGTGCCCTAACACACCTTAATTCGTTAGGTGGCGACTCTTCAAACACCCAATTCCCAAAAGGAAAACGAGTTGTTCCCCCATGAATGTCAAAACCCGGACTTCCCCGCGGTAAGGAAAAACGGGGCGCGACATCATGGAGACTCTGCTGGGGATATTTTAGGCTCTTACCATAACGAACTTATTTTTGAATTAGTCTTAAACATGCTTTATCCTGTGCACCCTCCCCCACATTTGGATTTAACTGCTTATTTATGATTTCCTTCATTTCCCGAAACTGATTTATCTCTTTGTTTTCTTTCTCCGTAACTGTCTTTCAATTATTTAAATACTGCATTTACCATTTTTTTACGTGCAAATACTTGACAACATGCTATTTATTGTTGCATAAATCATGCTCCACATCATATTCCACTCGTGCGTAACAAATCCTATAGCAACGCTTGATGAGTGGTTGCGCTCTTCCCATTTATTACCCTTAAATTCGGAAAGGCTTATTTGCGGTAAAACTAGCCGATCAGCGGTGCAGTCGACGGTTCCGTGCCTATCCCTCTCAAGTTGTTCGCTTGAGGGTACCAGTCTAGACCCCCATAGTAACCTTACTCTTATTGTAATTGTGCATGCATCATGGTCAAACCTAGTTGGATTAATATGTTGTCAACATAATAATCCTTTAAGACGAGCCTTATCCAAAGTCCGCCGGGGTTTTCATAATCCCAACGGACATAACCACGTTCTGTGCATTAATTTGGAGAACTAAATGCCGATATGCTAATCATGAATGTACAAATAGTCGAGTCTGGTGGGGGAAAATGACCTAACCTTTTTGTTTTACAGAAAATGAGGCACGAGGTCCCCAGATTCGGCATGGTCAGCAACACTCTACCATTGCTACTAGATTGGTGGAGGATCTTTCCTCAAGTGACAAGAAACACGTGAGAAAGCACTTGGGCAATTTACCTTCTCTACTAGACATTCATCCAAACAATATGCTGATCGAGGCTGCAACTTTGTTCTGGGACAGTGAAAGGGCTGTGTTCCGTTTCGGGGAATGGAAATGACACCACTCTTAGAAGAAATTGGGGGACTTGCGGGACTGACTTGGGATAGCCCTGGTTTGTCCGTACCAGAGAACCGTACTGGTAAAGGGTTCCTAAAGATGATGGGGCTGAAGAAAAATGCTAACTTGGAATGCCTAAAGAAATCCTACATACCCTTCGAATACCTATATGAGAGATATGGCCATAACAAGTTCTACCGTACCTTCCATGACGAGCTTTCTATCACTTCTCTGGGACACATCCACTGCAGAGTGTTCGTGTTCATTGTGTGTTTCTTGGGCCTGATAGTGTTCCCGATGAAAAAGGAAAGTATCCATACTAGGTTGGCCATGGTCGCTAAGACTTTGATGGAAGGGATCAATGACAGACATTCACTATAGTCCCCATGATCATAGCCGACATCTACAGGGCTCTGGACCGCTGCAAAGGGGGATCAAGCATTTCGAGGGTTGTAACCTGTTGCTGCAGTTATGGTTATTAGAACATCTTCAAAGGGGCCAGTATCGCCAAGAACTTCCACGGAGGGTGTGGAACGACCATATTGCCTTCCATCACCCCAAGTGGATGACTTACATTCCGGACAGGTTTGCTCAGCCGGAAAGTGCCAAAGAGTGGGTAGAGTTCTTCGAGAATCTGACCGAGGAACAAGTGCAATGGATGTTTGAATGGTTCCCAACAGACGAGTTCATCATCAGATCTAGGGACGCTCCACACTTAGTGCTGATTGGGTTGAGGGGAATATACCCTTATATCCCCATCCGAGTTGTGAGGCAAGCGGGCAGGAAGCAGGTTGTACCAAGGGTTGCCAAGATGAGTCACTTTAGAGCAGACTTTCAGGACGACGACGTCCCTTACAAGTGCCAAGCTCAGCACATGTGGCACTGCAAGATCGTTGTGGAAAAGAACACCATTGAGCCAGATAGGTATCACGCTGGGTGTGAACCTCTCTACCCAGCATGGTTAGAAGACAACCTAAAGGGGATGGTGAGGCCAGAAGCCGGTCGAGGGAATAGGATCATAGATGAAGATGCTGAGGCTCAAGTCAAATACAACAAACTGCGCAAGAGGGTGCACGACTCTGAGAATGAGTACCGGGAAATACATGAAACAAATATGTGGCTGATCAACGAATGGAAGGAAATGGTTGTCACTTCCAACAGAAGGTTGGAGTATCTGGAGCGAGGTTTAGTGGAGCTGGAGGGCAAAATCATAAAGAGGATTGAGGATTGCCAGAATGCTGAAGGAAGCAAAGGAGGACATTTGGATAGAGCCTACCTACTGCTGGGTCTGCGCGAGCTGAGAAACATGTATGATGGAGTCAGGAAGATCGAATCTGGGGAAGGTCCTTCTAGGACCAAGTAGGCTAGATTTATTCGCTTTCCTAAATGTAATAAGGCCAAGTGCCAATAGTGACTTAGTTTTCTATTATCTTAGTGTCGTTTTGGGATTCGTCTATTTTTATATTATGAAGTGAGGCATTTACTGGTATCTAAAGTTCTCCAAATCTATTTGTCGCTAGGCCTACCTCGAGCACAACGAGGCTCCCAAATTAGGATACGAATTCACATTCCCGCAATATGTGTTTAAATACTGCAAACATTTTAGAATCATTACTAACTTGGCTACCTTTTGTTTTTATTTCTTTCTTTTCGATTATTCCCATTCCCCAAAAAGGTTGGTTCATGCATACTGGCATCGTTAGCTTATCACTTCTCAAGAACTGGACTGCCACACCATCCCGGGCCCGCCGAGTTCTTGGGTAGCTTGGCAAACAACTTAATTTTATTTCTATAGCCATGCTAGGCATCTATGATTTTCAGTAATTTTGTTTTTAAAGACTTACTTGTTTCAAATAAATGCTCGATTCATCGAGCCGTACTTGTTTTGGATGTTCTCAGTTTTAATCAATGCATTGCTATTTACTATTCATTATTATCTTCCATACTTTTCTTTCTACAACGTTACTATTACTTTTCCTGATGAACCGGTGACTGTGATATGTAATGAGGCAACGCAATATAAGGATAGTGACTCGGATAAAGAAGATGAAATACCTGAGGAAGTTGTCATGGAGGTTGAGAACTTTGAGAATAAGCCTAAGTCCAACCTGGACGAAACCGAAGCAGTAAATTTTATGAGACGCCGAAACCCTCAAGGAGACTTACATCAGCATTCACTTATCACTGACAGAGAAAGAGGAGTACATTCATTTCTTAAAGGAGTATGAGGATATCTTTGCATGGTCATACGATGATATGACCGGTTTGAGCACGTCCATAGTGGCTCACAAATTGCCTACCAATCCCATGTGTTTGCCAGTGAAGCAAAAACTCAGGAAATTCAAACCAGATATGAGCCTGAAAATCAAGGAGGGAGTTTCTAAGCAGATCAAAGCCAAAGTCCTCGGAGTGGTTGAATGCCCAACTTGGTTAGCCAACATTGTACCAGTTCCGAAGAAATATGGGAAGATCATAGTATGTGTTGACTATCGAGACTTAAACAGAGCGAGTCCCAAGGACGACTTTCCACTGCCAAATGTACACATCCTGATCGACAATTCCGCCAAGCAAGAACTCCAATCCTTTGTAGATTGCTTTGCGGGTTATCACCAGATCTGGATGAATGAAGAAGACGCAGAGAAAACAACTTTTATTACACCATGGGGGGTATACTGCTACAAGATGATGCCATTCGGTCTAAAGAATGCTGGGGCTACTTACATGAGAGCCATGACAACTATCTTCCATGATATAATACACAAAGAAATAGAGCTGTATGTGGACGACGTCATTATCAAATCCAAGAGGGCCGCAGATCACATTGCGGACTTGAGAAAGTTCTTTGACAGGTTAAGGAGGTACAACTTAAAATTGAACCCCGCAAAGTGTCCCTTTGGGGTTCCCGCAGGAAAGTTACTGGGATTCATTGTCAGTCGTTGAGGGATCAAGCTGGACCCGTCTAAGGTTAAGGCTATTCAGGAGTTACCGCCGCCTAGGAGCAAAAAGGACGTGATGAGCTTCCTAGGACGTCTGAACTATATCAGTCACTTCATAGCGCAATCCACAGTTATATGTGAACCCATCTTCAAGATTCTGAGGAAAGATGCCGAAACAAGCTGAACCGAGGATTGTCAGAAAGCTTTCGACAAAATCAAGGAGTACCTATCCACACCGCCGGTCTTGGTCCCGCCAGAGCCAGGTCGACCTTTGCTACTCTATCTATCTGTATTAGATGGAGCCTTTAGATGTGTTCTGGGACAACATGATGAGACAGGGAGAAAAGAGCAAGCCATATTCTACCTGAGTAAGAAATTCACACCTTATGAAGCACGATACTCTCTGCTAGAACGTACTTGTTGTGCTTTGACCTAGACGGCTCAGAAATTGAGGCATTACTTATGTGCCTACACTACATACCTTATATCCAGGATGGACCCTCCGAAGTACATATTTCAGAAACCCATGCCGGATAGAAAGTTAGCCAAGTGGCAAATACTGTTAAGTGAGTTCGATATCGTTTATGTGACACAAAAGGCAGTCAAAGGACAAACATTGGCAGACCATCTTGTTGAAAATCCTGTGGGATGGGAATAAGAATCCTTGAAAACGTATTTTCCTGATGAAGAGGTGTCATTCGTAGGAGAGGACATTACTGAAGCATACGACGATTGGAGGATGTTCTTTGATGGAGCTGCAAATTTCAATGGAGTGGGCATTGGAGCGGTTTTGGTATCAGAAATAGGTCAACATTATCCGGTATCTGCTAAACTCAGATTTTCCTGCACCAACAACATGGCAGAGTATGAAGCCTGCATACTAGGACTCAACATGGCAATCGACATGAATATTCAGGAGCTGCTGGTAATCGGTGATTCAGATTTGCTTGTGCACCAGGTACAAGAAGAGTGGGCCACCAAGAATTCTAAGATATTGCCATATCTACACCATGTGCAGGAATTAAGAAAGAGGTTCACAAAGATAGAGTTTCGGCATGTGCCCAGAATTCAGAATGAGTTTGCCGATGCATTGGCCACTTTGTCATCCGTGATACAACATCCAGATAAGAATTTCATTGATCCCGTCCCAGTGAGAATTCATAATCAGCCGGCGTATTGTGCCCATGTTGAAGAAGAAATGGATGGAAAACCTTGGTTCCATGACATCAAGGAATATTTGGCGAAAGGAGAATACCCGGAGCATGCGAACCATACTAAAAAACGCACACTCCGGAGATTGTCCAATCACTTCTTCCACAGCGGAGGAAACTTGTACAGAAGGACTCCTGATTTGGGATTGCTAAGATGTGTCGACGCAAAAGAGGCTTCTAAGCTACTTGAGGAGATACATGCTGGGACCTGCGGCCCGCATATGAATGGTTTTGTCTTGGCGAGGAAAATACTCAGGGCCGGTTATTTTTGCATGACCATGGAGACAGATTGTGTCCAGTATGTCCGAAAATGCTACCAATATCAAGTTCATGCCGATATGATAAAGGTGCCGCCAAATGAGCTCAATGCAACAAGCTCACCTTGGCCATTCACCGCATGGAGAATGGATGTCATCGATCCGATCGAGCCCACTGCTTTAAACGGGCACAGATTATTCTTGTGGCCATTGACTACTTCACAAAATGGATAGAGGCTGCATCCTACAAAGCTGTAACCAAGAAGGTCGTTGCAGACTTTGTCAAGGATCGTATTGTTTGCCGATTTGGAGTTCCCGAGTCCATTGTCACTGATAATGCCGACAGTGATCTGATGAAAGCCATGTGTGAAACTTTCAAAATCAAGCCCAAGAATTCCACAGCTTATAGACCTCAGATGAATGGAGTCGTAGAAGCCGCCAACAAAAACATCAAGAAGATACCAAGGAAGAAGGTAGAAAACCACAAACAATGGCACGGGAAGCTACCCTTTGCTTTGTTGGGATACCGCACTACAGTTCGCACATCAACCGGGGAAACTCCCTACATGCTGGTTTATGGTATCGAAGCTGTCATCCCAGCCGAGGTAGATATCCCTTCTTTAAGGATCATATAGGAAGCCGAACTCAGCGATGCAGAATGGATAAGGAGCCGCTATGAGCAGTTGGCCCTTATAGATTGAAAAAGAATAAATGCAGTATGTCACGGTAAGCTTTATCAGAACAAAATGTCCAGAGCTTTCAACAAAAGGGTCAAACCAAGACAGTTTGCACCAGGACAGCTGGTGTTGAAGAAGATCCTTCCACATCAAGATGAAGCCAAAGGGAAATTCTCTCCCAACTGGCAAGGTCCTTACATGGTTCACCGGGTGCCAACAGGAGGAGCACTCATGCTTGTAGAAATGGACGGAGAAGTCTGGCCAAAACCAATCAATTTAGACGCAGTCAAAAGATACTATGTGTAGACTATTTATATTTCCCCATCCGATGTAATTTAACTACGCTTGACCTGATTCCCATTTAAGAGGGGATACGTAGGCAGCCCTGTGGGTTCAGTCATATCATAATAAAATTTTCAGTTCCCCCAGGACCCAGAACTGGGGCAGAATTTTGAGGAGGACCTTCAAAATTTCGGAGCAAGTTCAGTCGACGCCATCACATGCCAGAAAGTCAGAAATTGGTTAAGAAACTGGGGCAGAATTTTGAGAAGGGTTCTCAAAATTCCGAAGAAAGTTCAACAAGTTCGTTGCTCGCAAATGGTAGAAGGATCATCTACCAAACTGGGGCAGAATTTTGAGGACCCTCAAAATTCTAATACAAGAAAGCTGCAATGTCTCTGAAATATGTTACAGTCACCAGTTCATCTGAAATTACTTGATATTTCACTATGTTTTCTAAAATAACTCTATTTTTATCAATAATTGCATATTTTTGAAAAACTATATTTCTGTAACAGCCAGATGTTACCCAGGGAAACTCAAACAAGGCCTCCAGAATGGAGGAACAGAGCCAGCGGACGAAGGCACGAACCAACCTCCCCTTACAAAACTTACAATTTTTTCTTTGAGCGCAGGCACATCTGGCGTAATAGAATCATTGCAAATATATATACACGCAGCAAAATCACTATCAACCGGGCCCCCAAACACTGAATATATCTCCAGCTAAGAAATATTCTACTCTTATTTGCTACTCATTCTTTGCATGGGACTAAGCCATGTCCCGCATCTTGGATGAGGCTAAGCCCCGCCTCCATATTTGCATAAGGCTAAGCTCTGCCTTCCATTTGCATGGGACTAAGCCCTGTCCCGAACCTGCCTCCATATTTGCATAAGGCTAAGCTCTGCCTTCCATCTGCATGGGACTAAGCCCTGTCCCGCATCCTGCATGAGACTAAGCTCTGTCTCCCCTCTTGCATGAGGCTAAGCCCTGCCTCCTTATTTACATAAGGCTAAGCTCTGCCTTCCATTCGCATGGGACTAAGCCCTGTCCCGAACCTTGCATGAGGCTAAGCCCTGCCTCCATATTTGCATAAGGCGAAGCTTTGCCTTCCATTTGCACGGGACTAAGCCCTGTCACGAACCTTGCATAAGGGTAAGCCCTGCCTTCATATTTGCATAAGGCTAAGCTCTGCCTTCCATTCGCATGGGACTAAGCTCTGTCCCGAACCTTGCATGAGGCTAAGCCCTGCCTCCATATTTGCATAAGGCTAAGCTCTGCCTTCCATCTGCATGGGACTAAGCCCTGTCCCGCATCCTGCATGAGACTAAGCTCTGTCTCCCCTCTTGCATGAGGCTAAGCCTTGCCTTCATATTTGCATAAGGCTAAGCTCTGCCTTCATCTGCATGGGACTAATCCCTGTCCTGCATCCTGCATGAGACTAAGCTCTGTCTCCCCTCTTGCATGAGGCTAAGCCCTTCCTCCATATTTGCATAAGGCTAATCCCTGCCTTCCATCTGCATGGGACTAAGCCCTGTCCCGCATCTTGTGTGAGACTAAGCTCTGTCTCTGATTTTTGCATTAGGCTAAGCATTGCCTTCTCATGGGACTAAGCATTGTCCCTCCTTGTATAAATGTTGCTCTACTCCGGCACTATCTATTTGCTCCTCTTTCAGGATAAGCTCTGCCCTCAACCTCACAAGACTAAGCCTTGTCTTGTTGACTTTGGCATCATATTGTTGCATCTCATGGGCTGAAATATTTCCAACCTGTCCAAAGGCGCCATAGTCTAAAGACATCATCCTCATAGCCGGAAGACACAATGCCATGGCCTGAGGATCTCTCAAATTTGCATATCATTATTCAAAGGCGACATGGTTCGGAGGCACCATTTTCATGGCCCGAGAACATCATTTCATGGCCTGCGAATCCCTCACTGAACAATTCATGGCCCAGGACATCATGGTCTGAGGACATCATCCGCACCGTCTAAAGACAACTTTCATGGTCCGAAGGGAATCCACATCATGTTTAAATTTCCGCACAAATACGTGTTCGTAGCATCTGTTTATCTGCAGGTGACCAGTAAGCAACCACTATCCCAGCAGGAGCGACCTCGCTCCAGTCCCTTCAACTATCTTAAACTTGACCGTTCACCATAACCACTCTTTCACCCATCCCAAAATCTCGCGTCCGTTCTTGTAACGACTTTATCGGTATATTCCGCCAATGGATCTAGAACTACACATGGACTGACTCTTGCAAAACCAGGGATATATAGGCAGCTCAGAGATCTGAGTCCGACCTCTATCTTTCAAAACATCCCATTCGGTCAAAATTAGCCATCATTTCTTTACCTGAAAACTCTTTCATCCTTCCCGGGGCAGCTGTTGATACCCAATTTTTCCCTATAATATTTTTGAAATGCATATATACCTTTAAAACTATGCATTAGCATCAGTTGGTATTTTTTCATAATTTTTACAATTTTTAAATTAATTTATCTGAATATTTTATTCATATAAATGAATACAAAATTGCATTGTAGATGATTTTAAAACATCTCTTGATTTAATATTACCATTTATGGTCCTATTAAGTTCCAATTATCTCACAAATGGCCAGATTTACATCTTTTTGTTACAATTGTAATAATTTTGCAATTATAGCCCATGCATACATCACTACATTATTTTACTAGAAATTTAGCCCGTTATATTTTTAAAATATTGAATAATTATTTTAAAGCATCTCCGTGCATGAAAAATTATTTTTTTCTCATTGTTAATTATTTTATAAAATAATTGTTCAAATACCTGGGTATTTAACAAATAGCCCCCTTATTTCGGATTTAGCCTAATTTAACAGCCCAACCCCTAAACCACTAAGACCAAGCCCAAATCGGTCAAACCCAACCCCAATTAATCTAAAACCCGACCCAAGCCTTCCCAAATCCTGGCCGTTGATCTCTGAGATCAACGGTTCGAATTTGTTCTTACCATAATTAACCTAAGGACCCCCCTCCTAACCTAATTCATTTCCACCATACCCCGCTGTCACCCTTTCCCCTCTCTCTCAGATGCTCTCTATTTGAACCCTAATTTAGGCGCCGTCACCAGCTTAGCCCTCAGTTCTATGATGTTTCTTTGTCGTCTCAGGCCTATACTGGCCTCTAACTTGCTATGGTTGATCAATTTCTTAGATCATTGAGAAGATCTCAAGGGACCTAGGCGGTCTGGTTTGCACCTTCGATTTCTTTGCCTGTTCCAGGCCGTTTGCTCGACCATGAGTAAGAAACCTCTCTTATTTTGCTATGGATCCATGATTTTCTAGGCCTATGTTCTCGTCTCTGTCATGCTTTCTAAAGAACCCTAATTTTTTATCTCCGATCTTCTAGATCTGTATAGATCTGAGACGAATCGAACATATCTCACATGTTTTCCTTGAAAATTTTCTAGTTTTCGACTGATTTCCCGTTTTTTCTAAACTAGGGTTTACCCTAAGTCATCTTCTCAAAAGGTTTTCTGATTTGCGAATGCTTAATCGTTTGTTCTTAAGTGTTCTTGACTGATTTATGCTAAAGTTGCATAAGTCCTAGTTGATTCATGTTAAAACTCTCACTGTCTGTTGTTTTGCTCCGATTCTGAGCTTTTCAAAGTTACTAGTCGTATTGGTTCATTCTGTATTTTGATTTACACGCTTTCCCTTATTCAAATTCCTTGCTTTGTGATTTTTATCCTAATTAATCTCTATTAGGGTTTCTGAATTGTTTTTCGCCTAATTTCTCTGTGTCCCTAAAGTTCTAATCAGCCTATTTTGTTTATGGAAATTGATATATTCTTTCCAGAATTGTTGAGTGATTTGCTCTGTTAAAAATTTTATGTGCATGATTCTTGATTATTTCCTTGTTTATGACTTTAATTAGTCTTCTTGCCTTATTTAAATTGCCTATAGTATCTACTGATTCCTTGCACGATTATTTTCTTAATTAGATTCCTCGTTATTCACTCTTTGCCTAAGTCTGATTTGAATTTCTTTCCTTAAATATTTCCTTCCCTTACCGTTGGTTAACTACCCTTAATTAAGGGAAAACTGTGCTGATTTTTCGTATAATTGATTCTGTGATCTTCCCTTGATTAATTGAAGTTGATTCTTTTACCTTATATGCTCTACTCTTGAACTACTATATATACTCTTCTATTTTACTTCTTAAGACGAACATCAGTTCATAACACACACATACATTCAAACTCTTCTCCTTCTTTGCTACTTGTGCTACTGTGGGTCTAGCCGGCTGAAAGCCAAGTCTAGATAGTGGAATTGCACCCGTTTCTTTCATATTCTGCATTTCTCTTACTTGGCCGGTATGTCTCAGTTAAATTTTGAAACCTAAACTCTATGTGTTTCACTTCAGTGCTAGCTCATTAGTTATAGATTCAATTCCAATTCTTGTTTACTGCCTTACATAGCATGTCTCATCCTGCTTTGTTCAATATGTAATTAGCATGTACAAACTATAGTTGTCCATTTGATGTTTGTCCAGCATATCTATTCTCTTTCCCTGAGGAAATCATGATAGTTACCTAATCTTTAAGGCATTCGACTGACTCTAGTTGTGGGTTTGATTCTGTCCAGTGTTTCTTTGCTTTCAACATGGCTCTATTACCTACCATCATGACTAACCTGTTAATTCTATAAGTTTCTAAGTGTTCTATGCATTTTGTTAACTATATGCCTCCCTGAGCCCTGTAATGTGTTCTCTTTAAAAATGTAAATTCTATGTGTCCCCAATCCCTTTACCCTGATGTGAGATCTGTTTGTTAAGTGTCTCTGAATCTGGATGTTTTATGACCAATTGATTGTTTGATTTTTTAAAAAGTGTTTTGTTACTCTTCTCAAACTGTTTTTTTTCACTACCAAACTAGTTTCTATTTCAGAAAACCTTTTCACTATCAGAGTCATCTCTATACTGTTTTCACTAAATCTTTCAAACTGTGTCAAGCACTCCCACTTTACTCTTAGATTATTATGTTCTGAACCTCTAGTATGTGTACTGCTTAGGGATCCTTGAGATCTCTCGGAACTCTGGCATACTAGGTCTGGCCCTTCCACACTGCACATAACCAGTCCCAATTTGAGAAAGGTCTTGGTGTGAGCACTGCTCGGGATCCTTGAGGTCCTTAGGGAACTCTGACACACCTGGACACTTGTTGGCTATGAGATTTCTGGGCATTTGAGACTACTCGGAAGGCCTGGTACTCCCAGGTTTATTTTGGGCCTGCTTCAGGCTCTCTATAGTATAAGTTTACTTCTCATTGATGTAATTTACTAAATCCTGGTTTGTAATAATCCTTTGTAAACAGATGTTGGGTAACTAGTAAAAAGGGGAGGGTAGATATATGATTCTGTGGGGTAAATTGGGTAGAAACCATGTTTTAGGTTTTACATTGTGATGAGTTGTTGTAGAAATCATGTTTTAGGTTTGTATGACGCATTAGATATCATGCTTTAGGATTTCTATGCTTACTCGCATTAAATCATGCAAAATTCGTGCATTAGATACCTTGACTTAGGACAATCATATTTACTGCTTCTGCATATCACATGTTATAGTTCATCATTTCACTTCTGATTCTGCATAAGTCGCTATCACTTAGATACCCTGCCATTAGGTTACTAGTATTGTTTAAAATAAAATAACCTTCTCCGTGTGCATTAGAGATCCTGTTTTAGGACTGCATGTATATCTGCTTTGAAACATGTCGCTAAATTGAGTAGGTTAAAACAACCCCACACATAGGTACCATGTTCTGGTATGAATCAGTATAAAATCACCTGCTATATATTCATCACTTAGATCAGCATGCCTATAGGATGAAAGAACTTCAAATTGTTTAAGTGGTTCCCAGATTATGACTGAATATACACGCATAGGCAAGCCTTAGGCCGTTAGACAACTGTGAAATCAGGTTCTGTTTATGTGTGAAATTGTCTAGGCTTAACAGGCTATAAAACCAGTAGGCAAACTGGTTAGGATTCTGCCACTTCCCTTAAAAAAAATGCTACATGTTCTATTCTGTAATGTTCATCTAGATATCATGTTCCTAGGCTTTCTGAATTTCTTTAAAAATTGGTTGTTTGAGGTGTGCTGCTTATTTTCCTATGTATATGTGGAGGTCAATATGAGCCTTTTATCTGCTTCCTTAATTGACAGTCCTATGTGTTATTTGTTGTCGCCTAGACTTTTACCTTTTAAAGACCTTAGGATTGTCTAGAACTGCCTAAGTCTAGGGGTCCTAAACTCCTCCGGGACCACAAGGAAGGTACGGGTAAAACACGCTTAGAGTTCGTTTATTAAACTCTTTTATAACCACTAAGGGGAGGGTAATGGGTAGTAAAAGGATATGATGACCTGCGCGCTAATGTCACGTGTTGCCCCTCTAGTTGAGGATGATTACGAGGCATTGCACAAATTGATCCTATAGGCTAATCAACTTAGGACTTCCCTTTCCCAATTCACATGTGTTTAAACTATCTAAATTTCGTTTTCTTTACATATATGTGTTTAGACTGTCAAAACCTCTTTTACTTCATATATGTGCATTGGACCATCTAAACCTCCTTGATCATCTATGTATTTAGACTGTGTAAACTACCTTTATTTGCAAATATATGCTGATACTGCCTACTTGTTAATTGACTAATTCACATAGTTCGGTCGGGACCCACCGTTGTGGACCGCGAGGGGTGCCTAACACCTTCCCCACAAGGTTATTTCGAGTCCCTACCCTAATCTCTGGTAATGCAAACTAGTTACATGAGTTAAATGCTCTAGGTGCCCTAACGCACCTTAATCCGTTAGGTGGCGACTCTTCAAAACCCAATTCCCAAAAGGAAATGAGTTGTTCCCCCATGAATGTCGAAACCCGGACTTCCCCGCGAAGGAAAAACGGAGCGCGACAATAAGAGTCGAGGAAATTGAGGAAATGGTTAACCTTCACTATACAATGATGTTCTAAGCCCCCGAATAACATATTGATATAGCTTGGCATTAACGAATATTAATCAAATAGAAGCTAAATTTGAATAGGCAGAAACTAAGCATCATAAACTCATATAACTAAAACAAAATCACTTAAACATTCAACTCATTAAAACAGGGGAAAGATGGCTAAAAATGGACCTTTTATTGATGAATAAAGCTGAAAATTGCAAATCAATCGGGCTAAACAGAGCAACAACCTCGACGGAACCGTGAACCGAGTGCAAACGGACTCAATTTAGCATCAAGAGTATTCAGTGATGTGATCGAGCTTGAGAACCAACAAAATAGTGAAACACAAAAGCAAGGTTTGAGCAATTGGAGAATTGGTGGGTGCTGCCAGCTCTATTTCCTCTCTATGTGAGTGTCTTCTTTATTAGAAAAAAAATCCAGCAAAGATGAAACAAGGATTAAAGGGAATGGTGGTAAAAGGAAGAAGGAAATCACAAAAAAATGAAAGTTTAATAGTCTTATGCTGAAGGTGTAAAGCTAAGGCAATACAATGCCAATTTCAACCCCAAAACGTGAGCCCTCCCCCATTCCCCAAAATTGCCGTTTTTCCCTTTTTGTTAGGTCCTGCGGCTGATCCTCTTAAGATTAGGTCTCCCTCTTTNGATTAGGTCTCCCTCTTTGTTTTTTGTTATGTTGTGTTTTTATATTGTGGGTAGATAGGATATGGTGCATTGGATGAAAGTAGATCAATGGATATGATTAAGGGGGGGTTTGATGGGTGAGAAAAGGGTTTGGGCTAAAAGGGATTGGGAAGAATGGGCCTTTGTCTTGTTGGGCCACTATAATCCGAAAATGAGCTCCCAATTGGCCCAAATTCAATTCTTTCTCATTGAACAAAAATAATAAGAAAAAATAAAAATACTACCAAAATATACTAATTAATCTTAGTTCATAAGAATAAATTATTAAATTAAACTATATATTAAAATGAAAATATTTTTGGTATTTTTTAAATGTAATAAAAAGGTAGAGAAAACTATGTTAATGTAATGGTAATAATTAAAATATTATTATCATTATAAAACACTAATAAGCTTAAATAAATAAAAAAGATAAATAAATTGATATATAATAAGAGAAGAAATATTATAAAACTATTTTTGTGTTTTTAAACTTATGTTTTAAAATTAAAAGTTGACTGAAATCCTATTAAATGAAAACGAGTAAATATTTTTTAAAATACTACTTTTAGAAATTGCGTGTGTCAAAAATTACGTGCTTACAATAACTGAAATGATAACCGATAACTGAACTGAACAAAGGAAGTAAGGATATGAATACTCTCTTTTCTGAATGATGAACAACCTATTTAACTACGGCCTCGGGCCCAATATATATGTGCACAAGCTACGGCCTCAGACCCAAGTATACTATACATAACTACGGTCTCAGGCCCAAAAATGCATAAGCATCAACTACAGCCTCAAGCCCAAACGTGTATAAAGCATAAACTACTGTCTCAGGCCCAAATATGCATAAGCATATAAACTACGGCCTCAGGCCCAAATATAGGTGTTCAACATTCAGGGACTTAAACTCAGAAACTGAGAATCATACTGCAATATGTGATGCTGAAATACCGAATCATATTGAGTTACATGATACTGAAATACTGAATAGGACTACACTAAGACATGTATTCTTGAACTGATTATGAAAACTAAAACTTCAATTGTTTGTGGCATACTCATAAATCTAGACTAAGACTCATGGGAATCAAACCAAGTCTATATTGATTACGCACTAAGCTCACAACGTTCCGAATGAAAGTCATGAACGAATTATAAATCTAGATAATAGAAGTTCTGCAACTATTAAAGGAACTAGGATTAACTATATTTCTGAGACAATTAGTAACGTCGTAAAAGAAACGTAGTGTAAGGAGAATCATTAATATTCCCAAACATAGAGAGTTAGCCTTACATATCTTAACTTCCTGCTCTTGAGCACAATACAACATTCGTCAACCCTTTCAAATTTAATCTATATCAATACAAGTCAAAGGGATTCCATATTAGCAATAATACTCATGTTTTGGAAACTTAGGCATTTTATCAAACACTTTATGGGCTTAAAGCCTCATAAACCTCATTAATGGTGTTTCTATACCTAACAACCCATGCTCTTGCTCCTAGATAAATTCTAAAATCTCAAATTGTTAAAGTCAATAAATTCTTCATCACCCATAAGATAAACAACACCCTTAACCAATAATCAACAACCAACAGTCCAAACTATAACCGTTCATGTTTTTCTAACAAACCCATCAACTCATATCTCATGAACTTAGATTCTATAATCATTTATCTAATGTTATAATCAATTAGAGGGTGAAGATATTATCTTTTGCCATTCATTCTTCTTGAGTTCGAGTTCTAGGGTTTCTTTTCTCAACCATGATGTCTCAATCGAATATCTAATGATTCGAAGGGTTTACCCATATTAATAGGTATCAAAGAACTGGAATTTACTTAAAATCACCATTAGAACTTGCCATGGATGGTGGAGGGACCTTTGAGGAGTTAGGTTCTTGAGAGCTTGCCTTTCTAGAGCAAATTTTTGTGTTTTGGAGTGTGGGGAACGAAGTAAGGCTTTTAAAAAGGACCTCCCGCAGCAGCATAGTAGCACTGCCGCAAGTGCGCGGCCGCGCACAGGACCATCTCGGCGCGCATACTGCATATTTTCCAGTAAAACGTACCTAACGTTTTGCACAGAGATCTGTTCGGGCTCCACAATATATCTTTGGAAAGCTATTTCAAATGGCTACAACTTTCATGTTTTACGTTTTCTCAAATTCTCTTTTCACGAAATCCTTCTATAATACAGACCTTCCATGAATTAGTCGATTTTATCAAATCTTATGCACCTCACTCTCCGTCTTGATTCTAAAACAACTATTTCCACCCATACTCATCTCGATAGGACTTCATATGTCTAAGATGTCACATTAATACTCATTTAACATGTCCACACCTAGTCCGAATTTACGGAGTGTTACATATTGCTAATTAATAAGCCATAATAAAAATAAACATAATCTAAAAGTACTAAGTCATGTTAAAATAAGTACGCTAATAAGTACTAAGTATTAATTACATGACTAAATAATATTAAAACTGGGTTATGCATTTTCACTATCTAAATCAATGCAAAACTAAAAAAAAAAATATATCCAATACTATTGTCATTTCTATTGCTGAATTGGTTTTTTTGGGTTAGCATTAGTATTGATTTGATTTGATTTTGCTTTGGGCTTTATTTGAGTTACTAACTTTTATAGGCTATAAAACATATTTGACCATTCAAAAGATCTAAGTCCAAGCTTGAAATAATACATTAAAAGAGAGAAATATTAAAAAGTTTAAATTATTTTTATAAATTACATTATGATAATTAGTTTTATGTATAAAATATTTTTAAAATTTGTATACATGTAATGTCGGATTGGTTTGGTTTCGGTTTGACTTTTTTTAGTTAAAACCAAACCAAATCAATTATGGTCGGATTTTTTTTTTTTTCTAACACCAAACCATAATCGGATTTTTTTCTCGATTTGACTCGGATTATCGGTTTAGTCGCATGGTTTGCACCACATTCTGATTCACAATAGAAAACGAAGCTAGCCAAAGAGCACTTTCCATTCCCATAATCGTTTGGTTTTAAAGTAGGAAATTTTTTCATTCCTATACACTGTTGAAAACTTTATTACCCTAAATGTTCATGTTTAGTAAATTACCCTACCCGCACAAGTTTTGTTTACAAAATATATGCATTCCATCTTAAAAGGCTCCCAATCTATTATTAGTGCCTTCAATTAAGGGATTTAGTTACACCCTTTTCCTTTTTTTTTCTCCTCTTTTCTTTCCATATTTTTCAACAATCGTAAACTTAGTTTCATGATAAATCCTCACATTTCAGTAAACTTATTTGTTCATGAACTGATTGCTAGTAAGTATTACATATATTCCACATATGCTAGCTGCATGATAATATCGTAAATGTAAGATCATAAAAAAAATTAACTAAACAATAACCTAACTAACTATTTCTTCAAGTGTTGATTAATTTCCTTTGTTTTTTCTTCTTGTCTGTGACGAAAGTTATATTTTTTTGTTAGAATTCTGTAAATTTCAATTTTCACCTTCCATCAGGATGCTTTCTAGCAACTTGGATCAAGCTTCTGTAAATTTCAATTTCAATACTTATCTACAACTTGGATCAAGCTTCTGTGAATTTCAATTTCAATACTTATCTACAACTTGGATCAAAATATATACAATCCACCTTAAAAATAAATTTCATACAACTAGTTATATATTATACAATTTATCTACAACTTTCATACATTATTTTTACCCAGTTAAATACAATTATAATAACATACAACTTAAATACAAATTTTATACAATATGTCTTTTGTATATTTTGTATTTGATTTATACATAGTAAAAACAAATTTCATACAACTAATTATATATTATACAACTTATCTACAATTTTCATACATTATTTCTACTCAGTTATATATAACTATAATATCATACAACTTAAATATAATTTTTATACAATGTTGTTCAACTTTCATACAATAGTTAAATAAATAAAAGAATAATATATAAACAACAGAAAATAATTTTCTACAATTTTACTACAATTTCTGCAGTATACTGTATACCATGTCGTCGTCTTCTTCTTCTTCTTCTTCTTCTTCTTCTTCTTCTTCTTCTTCTTCGAGTTTCAATCCGAAATTCAGCCAAAACCAAGTCTAATCTTCACCAAAACCCCTCAAAATTGAGATATAAACTCCAAACCATATTCCCAATTATTTGCAGCAACACCCAATCCAAACAAAAAATGATTTTTGAAAACCCAGATTCGAATTCAAATCTTTAAATGGC
>NW_017672869.1:85326-155007 GCF_001879085.1 Nicotiana attenuata
AACAGCCTTCAGCAGAAGATGCTGAAGTTATTTAGTTCATTTATAAAAACTTCAGCACTAAATAAGTTGAAGTTTTTTTGCACTGGATAAGCTTTTTCAAAACTCAGCACTAAAAGCTAAAAAAATATTGTCCTGGATTCATTAGTTTTGTCATAAAGCTAACTTCAGCAGAAGATGCTGAAGTTATTTAGTTCATTTGTAAAAACTCCAGCACTGTATAAGCTGAAGTTTTTGAAAAAGTTTTCTAACATACTAGATAAATAATCAGATTGCCAATAGTATCTAAATCATAAATTTTGGAAACAATAAACGTGAAAAGAACATAATTATTATTGTCTACTAACTTACGTACGAGGAAATATTCACAAATTATTGCCTACTAACTTACGTAATTATTTATAATTTATTTTTAAATAATCTGATAAACATATTTATCGCAATCATCCCATGAACTGAAGTTTCATAGCAGCACCAACAGCAGCAGAAGAAAGAAGAAGAAGAAGAAGAAGAAGAAGAAGAAGAAGAAGAAGAAGAAGAAGAAGAAGAAGAAGAAGAAGAAGAAGAAAACGAAGGAGGAGAAAGGGGACTGAAGTTGTTTAAAAAGTGGGTACAAGTTAAAACTTTTTGAAAAAATGGGTATAGGTTAAATGGGGGCGACCAAATAGGGCGCCCCGTGCAATTTTTACGGGATTTTTTTATCTAGCTATACTATAGTAGAAACCTATTTACCTCGTTTATTTAGATTCCTTATTAATTACTTTGTATATCTATATTTACAAGTTATACACAAACCATAAAAAAGAAGAAAATTCAAGATCCCTTAAATTTAGCCTATCAGTTATATGACACCCAACCCCATTTCCAATAACCCCTACACTTAAGATTCTGTTCCTTTTCGAAAGAATTTCAAATTATTTTCTCTCTCTTGATAATCATGCAAAATCTCTCTTAATTTTTTATACTCATTGTTATCCCCCCAAAATTGTCGATTCTTTTTCTTTTCCAAAGCTCTTCAAACCCAATTTTCCTCATTCTTACTACTCACCCAAAATCTCTTTTTCTTATTGATACAATGCAGACGAAAATCGAAATATTGCTTTAGAATCAAATTGTGGGTAAGTTTTGAATTTTGTTTTCTTTCTTTCTAATTTTTTTTTGAATGTGACTTGTATATGATACATTAATACCCTAAAAGAGCATCTCCGGCGACCTCGTCTCATATTTTCTTATTTCTCTTAGTTTTTGTTTCAGCCTTTGCTACTGGTGAAGCCCAGATTTGAATGCCAAAACCTTGCCGGAAAAATTCAACACCAGCAACCACCGAAAACTGTAATGTGGTGATGGACAGAAGGTGTTTTCTGGTCTAAACTTGTATAGGTAGTGTTTATACAAACTTATACAATATTGTATAAATATGTATAAGTATGTATATATGCGTACAATGTTGTATAAATTAGATATATTTTTAATGTATAAGTGTGTATATACATTGTACGTGTATAGTAGGCTCCATGGATGTTTGACACTTTCTTCTTTTCTTCTTCTTTGTCTTATTTTTCTGATATACATTATTAGAGATTGTATATACAAGTTTATACAAAGTTATACATCATTATACATGTAATGCACATGTGTAGTTAAATCTAAAATTAAAATTTTATATGTTCAATCTATGTATAAATCGACTTTTCTTGTTGATTTATTTGCAAAATCATGAACGTGCAATAATGTTTTCAATTTTTATTTTTTATTTATGCTATTTGAAAGTTGGAAAAGAAGAAAACTTAAGGTTTTCAAGTTGCATTATATATGAATTTGAATTTTTTGTAGCTGGAATATGAATATATACAAACTTGGGGAAGAAGAATAAAAAATCACTGAATTTTCGTGCTTGAAGATCTGCAGAAGTATTTTTTGAAACGTAATTTTCAAACGTTGGCCTATTGTTAATGGGCTACAGATTTGCAAAGTTGTAAGTGGGTTATTCTGCTGCAATGTATGTAGGTGAACTGTATTTTTGTGTAATTCTCCCATTAAGGTCATCAGGTGTAATTTACTGATTCACATTTACATGAGAGAAGATGGCCCAATGTCTCCCTTCAAGGACACTGCTATAAGGCCCATCAACAGGTTCTCTGTTGGATTTTCTGTCTATTAGCCTAGATGGGCCTTTAGCACTTAGAGCTTGACCCACCAAAAGTGTATCGGTTGGGTGATCAAAACTTTACCAAACAAATCTGCCATTACCAAACAAGCTAACGTCAACGATTAGCCTCCCAAACCCATCGTATGACGGATTCAGATGTGCGATGACCCATTCGTAGCCCAAGGATGACGGCATTTGGGGTAGATAAATTAACAAAGCGTGAAGGGAAAGGTGCCAATGTTTAAGACACGATAATCTGCATTGTATTCAACAAAGTATTCACTGAGTGAGCCTTCATTGATGATGTACTTGAAGGAACTTGGAGGAGGAACATTAGCTAAAAGCTGCTATGAGTAGGGTACGAAGTGTGATGACAAGCAAAGATGAATAGGAAGACATAGTTTTGTTTTTGTGAACGAGAACAGTTTTAGTTGCTAAGCTAAAAGGTGATGACTTACTCTATCTATAAGTAGTAACGAACATATACGTCCAATTTGAGAAATCCATTCTTAGTCTTATGCTCTCTTATATTCAGTACACCAATATCCTGCATTTGACAAACATTTGCTGACTTTCACAAATCCGTCATTGGTCAAACTTAATACTATAACAAAACTTTTGGATTCATTTTCTTTTCGTAAATGGTTTTGGTCCTTTATATAATCATGAACATCAACAGTTCGTCTAAGTTTGCAAAATTCTACACTGTTGGTCGAAAACAAACAGAATAACCATTGATTAATGGAAGACATCAATGTCAGCTCCTTTTCTTACTTGCACTCTGGTAGAGCCAATCTTCTTCAACTTCACCTTTTTCCAATACCTTCAGACTCTGTTTTGAGAATGGTAAGGTTGTGTACGAAATTACAGACATCTAAGTAACTTTACAATTACTGTAGGAAGCTGAGGAAATCTATCATATAAGCTGTATTAACATCTTCTAATATGCACCAAAAAGCCTAAAAAGATATACACTATGCTTCAAAATGTGAATGTTCTCATATTTGCTTTCAGAACATCTTTTGTTCCTCAGGAATAGTCTCCCAAATCTTCCTCTTCCCCTTCCAAAATTCCAATACATTCTGATATCCAATAGAGAACTGTCTATAACCAATAACGTTCCTGAAAAACTAACAACTGGCGGAAAGTACCATGATAATTCTAAGAAGCAACTTTCAAGACCAACCAATCTCATTAAGATCTTGACATTAGCCAAGTGAAGTTCCCTAGAGAAAATAAGGAGGGGAAGGTATATTTTGGTGAGATAGCGACCATCTCATCAACCACACATGCATATCATACAAGTCACATGAACTAAAGGTGCAAACAGAAGACTAGAAGCGAAATACACAATCCATAACCTGAAAATAGTCACCTAAATAAGAATTGTCATCTGCAGTTTGCACTGGGATGATCTTTTGCATTGTAATTTAGAACAATGCAAAATAGGCAGTTCACACAGAATGCATGTCCGCATAACCTTGTTGATATACCATCGTCTAATTCATGGAGTAGCCAATAAAATGTTGAAAAGGTACCTTCATTTCAATAAACAAAATTTTCTACACAGGGACTAACACTATACTTTAATGTTTAAATCCGCTAAATAAAAGGAAAATTAACTACAGGTACCAACTGTTCCTGCTCAAAAAAGTGATAGTAATCAGTTATATTAGGTCATCATTAGACATGAATTTGGAGATAAAATAAGGAGTACTGCCTGGATTGCCTCATCATAGTTTCGCAATCCCGCTTCTTTTTAAGTGCTCTTTTGCCACAGAGCTAGCTATAGATATCTGCAACATTCAATAAGTAGCATTTTAGACAGTACAATATAGTCATAGAACAGGCAATCATTCATTTGTCAATCACTACTAAATGACGAAATAAATGCTTTCGTACTCGTTGCATATTCATCTTTAGAAAATGTCTAAAACAACATTCAGAGGCACATCAGAATTCTAAATAAAAGTTCAACTAGTTTGGCATGTAATATAGCATGTTATCATTGAATATCATCTTACTATCCCACAAATAAGTCTTTTATAGCTAAAGAGCAATTAGAAAGTGAAATCCCTGCTTAAGGAACTGCTTTAGAAATATTTTTTAGGCTTCTAGCAACTACTAGCATCAGGAAGTATACCAATAAGTTACCAGTAGAAGTTCAAGATCCTGCTCCACACACAAATCAACAAAATCTCGTGCAAAATTCACAGTTCAACAATAAGCAACAAATAAACAAGAAGTTATTCACATGAGCATTCAGAATTGAGACTATCAAAACACCAATATGACAGTTCAAAGCTAACATTCAGCTCCCACAAAACGTAATGGATGATAATCAATTTAGAAACAGGTGAAAATCATCTTTATTCTCTGACCTTGCCTAGAAAATCAAACATCTACTCCAACACAGAACAATTAACACTTTCCTCCTCCCATCTCAACTTCCAGCCAGTGACCGCTATCTTTAGATTAGTTGACCGATTACAAAAGGGGTAAAATGTAATTTTCCTTATAAAATAATTTTCACCCTTTAGAAACTAACTAAGAAAACAAAAGGCGCATGGCTTTTAATCGTATAAATAAATACTCAATATAAGATAAAGAATTACAAACCCCCACAACAACTAATACAACTCAAGCCACAATGATGATCAACACAAAACTTCAAGAGTCCTTGCTGCTGGATGTTTCACATAATTAATAGTCAATTAATAAATATCAACTAGGTTTCAATTCCGAGCTGATATTAATCCTTTATACTTTCTGCACTAGTGGGTCTGAGTACATTCCAATACTCGTAAGCATTGTCTGTAAAGAAACATAGGAGTTCTCTAAAGCTAGAGGTTCTCTGAAGCTACATACTCTAAGTTTCACGCTTAATCCCAACCGACGTTAATGTAAGTGTAAGAACAAATAAATCTCAATCTTAAATAGTTAGTGTCGCGGCTATTGCCTATATAGATCCTTCGCTTTTCATATATTTTATTGCAAGCCAAGTTCACTTTGATTTAGAGAGATTGCACACCTTCTAATAAAATAAGTCCCCTCCATATCATGCTAGGTCTAGTTTGTTCTATTTTTCGCACCTTAAATCATCATATATAACACTTGCGGCTAGTACATTTGAATGTCCACGTAGGACATAGTCAAACTTCTCAAGTATATATGATGTACTAATTTTGTTCAATCATGTAGAACCATAGATCCATGTTAGCCTCTCAAACTCTATTACACTTACATGTAGGTTTGGAGGCACAACATTCACTATCATATAATTCATAACACATAAATCATTGAAAGGAACTTAATATTAACAACAATATAAAACACTGATCACTAATACATGCATAAACACATGCTAAGCAAACAAGTTTTGAACTTCCACATAAATGAATGGTAAAAAAGAGCAAACAGCTTTATGTGAAATCAAAAGATATAAACTTTATACCATCAGAGCCAGACCGCTTTGTATACTTAATCTTCTGTAGCTGGACTTGTGTATCCATAAACAATTGCATCCTTTGAACCTCCAAATCCTTAGCAAACTGCATCCTCTGCTTCTCCAACTCCACCATTTGTCTTTGTTTCATCTCTTCAACTCTCTCATATATCTCTCCAAATCTCTCTATAGCCTTCGCCAGCCTCCTCATCCCATCCTTTTCCTCACTCATCCCCATATCCTCCTCATCATCATCATCGTAATCCTCTTCCCCTCCTTCTGCCGCAGCAGCAGCAGCTACCGCCGAATAATTCCTCCTGAAATACGAATCATCCAAAACCGGCATCTGCCGTTTCTGAGGCAAAACAACCGGTGTCACCACCGGAGCAGCCGCTGTTGTCGTCGTCGATCGCCGGCTAGGCAACGGCACTCCCATAGGCGGAGACCGTGACGGTAAAGGTAACGGAGACACCATCACCGTGGTAACTTTGTTACCGGAATTCCCGATTAAAAAATCAAGCCGTTCGAAAAAGGGCCAGGATGATGTTAGGGTTCCGTTAGACTCAACGATTTTTGCCTTCTCAACTTTATACCTTTTTTTCAGCGTATCAATCCGATTCTTACACTGAATATCGGTTCGCCGAGTTTTCGCGGTGTGTCCGTGAAGAGCATTTACGGAATCCGCTACTTGTTGCCAATCTGTTTGACGGAGAAATCCACGATTCAGTTCGATATAACGACGTCCCCAAGCATCAACAAGCGTCCAGGTAGCTTCTTCAGTCCAACAATCCTCACGAAACGGCAATGGCCTTGACGGCGCCGTTACCTGTGTGGAGGATGCAGTAATTTCACCCATTGATTGGAAAAATCAACAAGAAGAAGAGAATAAGGAGGAAAAGGGGAGAAAGAGGGAAGGGTAAAAAGAAGAAGCGCCGGTTGGCGACTGGAAAAGCGCGTGAACCGCATGAGTAGGAGATGTTGAGTGTACGGAGATGATGACATAAGGAAATGAAGTCGCCGGGATAAGGGAAATGGCGCGTGAAGTTACGATCAGGATTAGGGGAAGTTAAGGACGGCAACAGGACGGGATTGGGTTGCCTTACGTGAGCACGTAACGTTGTTATTGGAATTGGAATTTGTCTTTTATTTCCTGTTTTATTTTTTATTTTCAGGTAAATATCGTAAATGTATTTGTTTGTCGGGCGTGAGTTGTGTGATGGACGAAACGGAGAAGCGGGAATGGGCCGAGGATGAGATTGCGAAGTTGTGAGAAAAGTGAAATCTGATTTGGATCGGATTTTGCAGGTTTGGACAGATCTTTCTAGCTAACGTTGTTACTGTTTGTTACTACTACTAGTTTCTCGGCACGTGCGTTGCACATGTATATCATGTCATGTACTACATACTTTTTAATATTGTTAATATTTCTCAAAAATAATTTCATAGAAAAAAATTCGCCTTACAATACATACAATGAATTAGCAAAGATTGAACACTTCACAGTTATTCTTATTATGTGAAAAATGAGTCGAGAACCAATATCTAATAAATCAGACATACTAAGCAGCGCCACATACACAGAAAATAGTTAACGTATCAAAATATTGAAGAAACCGTTGAAAGGTACATGGACCGGTAGAGTTAGATTCTAAGTTATAGAAAAAATATGAAACTGGCTTTTAAAAAATTGGATAATAATTAACACAGACTTTATCCAAGATGTTAAGAATTTGAACAAAGACACATGTTTACGTAAAAATTAGCGTATAAACTATCCTATATGCTATTTGAATATAATGACATGTTATTTCAGTAGTAGCTTAAATAAATCTAAGAACTAATGGAATACAAGAGATTCAAATATGTAACATAATCGTCAATTGAATAAACAAAGATACACATTGATTGAAGAATCATATTGAAACTTCACGTGAGCATGGTTGACACATATGATCACTTGTGTGGCTATATCTTATGTATCAACTATTCCGAAGATACTTACCAGAGATTTTATCCTTTTCCTTTTCCACAACTCTTCTCGCTGAATTGTATCTCAATACCAAAATGCTTGCCAACTGAATGGAAACATTGAATTTTTTTTTCAAGCAATTTGTTAAAGCTACTTGTCTAGTCTTCCCAAGCAATCTCTTGAGATATAGAAAAATTCTCCATATTGGTCAGCTTTGTTGCCATTTCTTTTTTTTCCTATTCATCATGGCTCTGAAGTTATTGTCTTCTTTAGAGAAAATCATATTTGTTTCCTAAACTAATATCACTGCATAACTATTTTGAATGAGAAAACAATAGTGCCATCAAGTTGCAAAACAATTAACCTTGCATTCACTTCAAATTCTTCAAAATAATATTAGACACTACGTCTATTAACTTTTGATCATAAGCTAAGTAAATCCACACTGTAAATATTTCAAGTTTCATTTTTGTAGGTAATGTCTATCCTAACATTTGTAGAAATAAGATCTCAAAAATCACAAAGCATCAGTAAATAAATAATAAGTAAAGTAAAGAAAGTAGAACCCGATTTTATCACTTTCTTCTTCAATCGTCACCCTGAAGTTGACATCTTTATGGGAGACTATTTGATCTGATGCCAAAATATATTACATTGGCCGCTGCAAGAAAAGTTTTATATCTACCTCACCAAATTGTTCCATCTTTATTTGCAAAAGACTTGCTGCTCACTTGACATTGTTTTGAAAAATGTGCAAAAAGTTCTAGATGAACTATATGAGAGAAGAACATAAATTCCAAGTGGACCACAAATTCCAATTTCAGAGTATGGTTGGTGTGTCTGTTTTCTTCATGTAATGCCAATTGCAAAAAACTGCCATTGCTTTTGCAAATCTGCTCAATATTCCCACAGATTTAGTTTGTATCACAATATAAAAGCCATAGTGGAAGGGAGGATCAGTGGTACTTCATTAAGTTGAGAGAAAGTATTGGCATGGTGCTTGTTCGGTTACGTGAAATTTTTTCCTTACAATATAATAGCAAAATAAAAAGTTTTTTCCCTACATTAATTACTAACCAGTGGAACGGATGGTAGTCAAGAGATCACAATTTAAACTGCAGAACACGAATCTATTAGCCGAACAATGTTCTTTGATTTCTTCCTTAGTTGGTTTAAATTTTCCTCTAGATGTTCTTATCTATATTCAGGATCAAAGTGTATATGCTTTAATTGACTATTATTAGATGTTCTTAATTGAAGCATGGCGCATTATATTGGAAGTGCAAAAAATGTGCAGGTTGACTTCGTTATCAAAAAATGTGCGAAACTTAAGTTAGACACAAACATGAAAATTGAAATACGAATTCAGGAGGAACCATCCTGAACCAGCCTTTTCTTCAAGGTGTTTGACCGCTTACTTTTTATTCAACAAATAGTTGATGTGGAATTCTAATTAACACTTGTTTTCGTGACTGCCTTGCCAAGAGTTTAATACTTCCCAGCAGAGATGCAGTCTGCAAAATAAAAAGCTGCTACCGTGTTGTTATTTGTTGCGTCATTTCGTTTGGGGCTGTTGCTAAGCGCTGGGATCTTTTTATTCTTTGTATATATTTAAATAGGATATTTAGGTTTTAGAAGGTCATTAAGGTAATTTAACTTTTCAATTAAAGGGTTCCTACTTTTAATATAGTATAGATTTTATTTTATTATTTTACCCCTAGTTTTTGAAAACATGTATTGTTCAAAAATTTAAGAATAAGAAAAGTAAGAAAATAAAGTTTATATTTTGGCATTTATTTCACTTTCATTATTTTCGTTCAAAATAAGAAAAATGTGCTGGTAACGATTGAAGGTCCTTGATACTGCTTAGGCAAATGGTCTGATTTTGATGGCTTTATTTGACGAGCATTTCTATGGCAGATTAAAACATTTGTATCTACATGTTACTTAAAACTGCTAACTAGTATTTTGCAATACACTGTTTGTTGGATTCTTCTTCGAATAAGTAGCTGTATAGGGTAAAATATGCAATGCTACGTGACCGCTCAAAAGAGGGACACGTGGAACCTAAAATGGGGGATAACCAGAACCGAAGGTAATTGTCCCATCTGTCATCGGAGAGAGTAACGCTCATAAGGATGTAATAAATACTATTCGTCCGGTAACATTCAATGGAGAATATTCCACAGCACCTGTTATAAGGAATTTAGCATTTATGTTCACCGTTACATCTTCATCAATGACCTTCATAATTGACATAAAAGAAGGGCACGATCCTAGGACCTCCTTCCCTAGGCGTATCTATAAATAGTAAGGTCAGTTATCACTGTAAGGAAGAGGAATTTTCTAGAAAACTGACGCTACACTCTATCCAAAGCTTAATACAATTCTATCTTCTTGCTTTTTGATTTCATTGTTGTTGTACCCGAAAGCCCAGCTCCCGGAACCATTGTTTCTGCTATTTTGTCTCCATCTCAAGGCTAAGTATTGGATATTTCTCCAATCATCTTATTATTTCAGGATCAAATTAATTCACTTATATAGAAACCACGTATAAATTCAACTGTATCATTTTACGGGTAAATAGCTTGGCGCCCAGCGTGGGGCCTAGACAGTCGTGCAACTAAATTGGTCCTTGCCTTTTTTACTAACGTGTTTTGATTATTTTGTCTTAGAAAAAATCATAAGAAATGGCAGATAACAGTGTTAACAACACGCACAATCCCGAGATTCGAGGGGATCAGCCTCATTTCGAGGACTCAATCAGTGACACCCACGACGAGGGGAATGACGTCATACCAATGCATGACATGCAATATCCTCGGCGTGTTCGGGAGACAACTCCCGATGATGCTGAGGAGGAACATGTCGTTGACGCGGTAAGGGTCTTTTAAAGAAACATGCGATCATCCTAGGTCACCTCACGCGACAGGATAAGGTTATGAGGGAGTAGAAACATGCGTTGTCGAAGGCTTCAAATAATGCGAATAGACGAGAGCCGGTTCCTCCCGGCGCTCCTGCGAATCAAACAACGCAAAGAGTTGACAGCAACACCCCAAGGGGCAAAGTTGGCTCCGCTGGGGCTGATGCGAGAAGATCTGGTCCCAATAATGAAAATGATCCCTTCAAAATGAACTCTTACAGTTCATGAGGGAAGTGAACGCCCGCATGGACCAAATCCCGGGCACACCACCGGTGCTGAAAGGACAGGACTCAAAGAAATATACTCAGTTACCATACAAACCAAGTGCAGCACCATAACTAATCCCAAAGCAATTTAAAATGCCCGATGTGCCAAAGTACGATGGAACTTCAGACCCTCAGGAGCATATTACCACCTATACAATGACGGTGAAGGCAAATGATTTAGCTCATCACGAAATTGATCTGTTTTGCTGAAGAAATTTGTAGAGAATCTCACGAGGGGAGCCTTGACGTGGTATTCATTGCTACCCGAGCATTCCATAGACTTCTTTGAAATGCTCACAAACTCTTTCATCAAGGCTCATGCCGGGGCCATAAAAGTACAGGCCCTAAAGGCCGACATATTCAGGATTGCGCAAGGAGAATCCGAGTTGCTATGAGAGTTCGTTACCCGATTCCAAAAGGAGAGAAGTTTCTCCCGACTGTCCCGGATAAATGGGTGGCTAAAGCATTCACCAAGGAACTGAATCCGAGAAGTTCAGATGCTTCCGGGAAACTGAAGGAAAGCCTGCTTGAGTTTCAAGCAATGACTTGGGCGGATATACACAACCGGTATGAGTCAAAAATAAGGACTGAAGATGATTAGGTTGGTTTTTCGTCGTCGGCGAAGGTACGGGAGAAGAATAAAGAAAAATCAAAAGATGACTTCGACACGGGTAGAAGTCCAGTTTCTGCTCTACGAACAGACAGAAGGCCATATCAGAGATTTCCGATCAACGGATAGATTCACTAACAGAAGGTTTGATCGCGGTCGGAACAATAGATCATTGCAGGATAAGGTATCGTCAGGTACGCGGGATCCTTCCTACCCAAGGCTGTCAGAATACAATTTCAATGTTAGCATAGTAGAATTGGTATCAACTATGAGAAACATCAAAGAAGCACAGTTTCCGAAACCGATGAGATCCGATCCTAGACAGAGGGATCCCAACTTGTGGTGTGAGTACCACGGGATGAATGGCCATCGGACTGGGACTGCCGACATCTCCGAGAAGAACTGGAAACACTGTTAAAGAATGGTCATCTTAGAGAATTCTTAGGTGACCGAGCTAAAAACAATTACGGGCATATCAACGCGGAAATCCTCGAAAATAGGAGAAGATCACCCATGCCGGACGATCATCATGATCTTCGGGGGGAATGAAATCAACGAAGTCACCTTCTCGGTAGCAAAGATGAAAGTATCAATAACCCATAGCAAGAGGCTCCGGGAAGTCGCAGAAGACGATATTATTTTCACGGAGGAGGACGCAGACGGATTGCTGCTACCACACAACGACGCACTGGTAATTTGTTTAAATGTGCTAGATTTTAAAATTAGATGTATTATAGTGGATCTAGAAAGTTCGGCTAATATCAGTATTAGAGTAAGTTAAACTCACCGGAAGCATCATTCCGGCCACAAAACTTCTCGCAGAATTCAACCTCGCGAGCGTTACAACCCAAGGAGAGATGTTGTTTCCCACAAATTCTGAAGAGGTAATGAAAACAACTCTTTTCGAAGTGGTAGACGGTGATATATGATATAATATTATTCTGGGAAGACCATGGTTACCCGAGATGAAGGCAGTACCATCAATATATCGTCAATTGCTGAAGTTTCCAACAACCGAAGGAGTTAAATAGGTAAGGGGTGACCAACTGGCAGCAAGGTAGATGAACGCAATTTTGGTCTCAGTAGCAAAGAAAAGGGACACGCGGCATAGCAACTACATGAACCGGCGCCTTCTCCCGAACTAGATGAAGCTAGCTCGGGGGCAGGAATGTCGGAATATTGTCGGGTGCCGAGGTATTTCTAGGTTCTAGGGGAGACAGATGCAACGAAATCCATAGCGGAAGAGCTTGAGCAAGTTGCATTGTTCGAAGAATTCCTAGAAAGGAAATCCCACTTGGGGACAGGACTACTTCCCGAACTCAGGTATGGTTTTATTGAATTTCTCAAATCTAATGCCGATTATTTTGCATGGTCGCATGCGGATATGACAGGTATCCCGACAGAGGTAACAGTACACAAGTTAAGTATGGACCTCAACATACTTCCGGTAAGACAAAAGAAATGCCCTATTGCGAAAGTCGGGAATAAATTTGTCAAAGAGGAGGTAACTCTCTTACTTAATATCGGGTCAATCCGAGAGGTAAAGTATCCTAACTGGCTAGCTAATATAGTCGTAGTTCCTATGAAGAACAACAAATTTCGCAAGTGTGTAGATTATAAGGAATTGAATAAGGCGTGCCTTAAAGAATCGTTCCCACTGCCAAACATCGATCAAATGATCGACGCAACGGTCGGGCACGAGCTAATAAGTTTCCTTGATGTGTATTCCAGGTACAACCAAATTAAGATCAACCAGGATGATCAGGAAAAAACTTCATTTATAATAAATTTTGGCACATATTGCTCTAATGTGTTGCCTTTCGGGTTGAAGAATGCCGGAGCCACGTATCTACGGCTCGTGAACAAGATTTTTGAAAAACAAATAGGAAAAACTATGGAAGTTTATATGGACGATATGCTCGTTAAGTATTTGAATGCAAGTGATCACCTTAAGCATCTGCAAGAAACTTTTGATATCCTAAGGAAGCATAACATAAAGCTTAACCCCGAAAAATGTGCGTTCAGGGTCAGCTCCGGCAAGTTCCTAGGATTTTTGGTATCGCAAAGGGGGATTGAGGTAAACCCCGACAAGATCAAAGTCATCGAAGATATCTCGGACCAACTGTCGAACGTGAAGGAAGTCCAAAGGCTCACGGGGAGATTGGCAGCCTTGAGCAGTTTCATTTCACAGTCATCAGAAAAATGTCACCGTTTCTTCGCACTACTCAAAAAGAAAAACAACTTCGAATGGACCTCGGAGTGCTAGCAGGCTTTGAGAGATTTAAAAAGGTACTTGTCAAGCCCCCCACTACTTTCTAAACCAAAGGAAGGTGAAACACTATTAGTTTACCTCGCGGTCTCGGGAGTCGCGGTAAGAGTAGTTTTAGTCCGTGAGGACGAAGGTACGCAATCTCCCATTTATTATGTTAGTAAAATTTCAACGGGAGCAGAAACTCGCTACCCACATTTGGAGAAATTGGCCTTAACTCTGGTAGTCGCCGCTCGAAAGCTAATTCCCTACTTCTAATGTCACCTAATAGCCGTGGTGACCACTTTCCCTTTGGGGAACATCCTTCACTTTCCCTTCTAATGGGCCGTCGAAATGAGTGAGTTCGATATAGAATATAAACCAAGGACTGCAATTAAGTCACAAGTCTTGGCTGACTTTGTGGCCGATTCAGTATGGGATTGCTGCCTCTGGTAATCAAAGAGGCAGTAATGGTGTCGGAATCGACATCAGGGGTTTGGACCTTACTTATGAATGGAGCTTCCAACGTAAAAGGGCCTAGGCTTGGTATAGTATTAATCACGCCTTCGGGGGAAACCCTAAGGCAAGCCATTAGAACGGGCCCTTTAACGAACAATGAAGCAGAGTATGAAGCTTTGATTGCAGGGCTCGAAATGGCCCGGGAACTTGACTCTGAGGTCATCGAAATCAAATGCGACTCAAAGCCGGTGGTAAATCAAGTCTACGGGGTCTTCAAAACCAAAGAGGAGCGCATGCAACATGGTAAAGGTCCAGGCTCTATTGACGTGATTTCGGGAGTGGTCGATTACTCATATTTCGAGGGAAGGTAATGCAGAAGCAGACGCATTGTCTAACCTCAGATCATCAACGGAAATAAAGGTATCGAAGTCCGGGACGGTAGTACAACCGATGAACTCAGTCCTGGATACAGATGGTTACCATGAGGTAAATGCGACTAGTTTGGTCTGGGACTAGAGGAACAAAATCATCGATTATCTCGAGCACGAGAAGCTACCCGAAGACCCCAAATCATCATGGGCGCTGAGCGCTAGAGTAGCACGATATAGATTCAAGAGAGGCCAATTGTATAGAGAATCTTTCCAAGGCCCGTCGGCCCGACGCTTAGGGGCATCCGAAGCTAACTATGTCATGCGAGAAGTCCACGAAGGCATATTTGGCAACCATTCGGGCACAGATTCCTTAGTTCTGAAGTTGATAAGGGCAGGATATTATTGGCCTCGCATGGAACAAGATGCCAAAGACTTCATACGAAAATGCGGTAAGTGCCAACGTTACGCACTACTGGTGCATCAACCGGCAGACCCATTACATTTGGTTCTGTCCCCGTGGCCGTTCATGAAGTGGGGGATGGACATCGTGAGACCGCTACCGCCGGCTCCCGGAAAGGTAAGATTCTTTTTAGTTTTGACTGACTATCTTTCTAAGTGGTTAGAAGCAGGTCCTTATCAGAAGATCGACGAGCGCGAAGTGGTGGATTTCTTGTGGGAAAATATAATTTGCAGGTTCGAAATACCAAAAGAGATAGCATGTCATAATGGGCCATAATTTATTGGTTCAAAAGTCACAAAGTTCCTCGAAGATTTAAAAATAAAGAGGATCACATCTTCACCCTATCATCCGAGCGCAAACGGTCAAGCGTAGTCAACGAACAAAGTGAATATACAAGAACTCAAGAAAAGATTGAAAGCGGCTAAAGGTCATTGGCCCGAGGAGTTACTCGGAGTTTTATGGGCATACCGAACAACGGCCAAATCGAGCACAGGAGAAACTCCTTTTTCCCTTGTGTACGGTGTAGAAGCTTTAATCACGATGGAAGTAGGGGAACCCACCTCGAGATATTTCACAGCAGATGAAGGAATCAAACAACGAAGCAATGATAGTCAACTTGGAGCTACTCGATGAGCGCAGGGACTTGGCGCATGTAAGAATGGCAACCCAAAAGCAGAGAAAGGAGCGGTATTATAATCGAAGAGCAAACCTCCGTTATATCAAAGAAAGAGACTTGGTCCTAAGGAAAGTAACACAAAATACCCGGGAGCATAACGCAGGGAAACTAGGTCCAATATGGGAAGGCCCCTATCGGATTTCAGCTATCACCAGGAAAGGTTCTGTCACGACCCAAAATCGAACCATGGTCGTGATCACTACTAGAAAATGGCATATTTTCGACGGCTAAAACGGTCGGAATTCGGTCGGAAATCACGTATTTTCCGACTACTTTCCGACCGAATTTGGTCGGTCGGAAAAAAGTTGGTCGGAAAACGATTTCCGACCGAATCTGTCGGTGATTTCCGACTAAAGTGGTCGCAAATGTCGAAATGGTCAGACTACCAAATAATTCAGTTCCCCGACTAAAGTGGTCGGAATTTACCGACTGAATCGGTCGTAATAATACAAGAAAATACATAATTAAAAATTAAATTTTATTTATTTTTCTGACGGAATCCGTCGAAAACTGTTGAATATTAATTTTTTTTTTTAAATTTCCGACCAAATCTGTGGGAAATTAATAATTAAAAATTAAATTTTATTTAATTTCCGACGGAATCCGTCGAAAATATCTGAATATTAATTTTTTTTTAAGAAAATTTCCGACCGAATCAGTTGAAAATCTGACAATTTATTATAAATCTGGGGAGCTTTCCGACCGTTTTAGTCGGAATTTTGTACAAAACTGGGCAGAATTCTGCCCAATTTCGAGCTACACCACCTGTCAAACTATCACAGACAAAAAAATACCAACCAACAATCTAAACCAACAATAGATTAACACTATCTAAATTAACAATACATTAACAATTTCTAAACCAACAATGTCAACCATTAACACAACTTAAACCAACAATACCAACATTTAAACTTAACAACTTTGGGCATAAAAACATCCAAATAGCAGCCCATATTCAAGTTTAAAAGCAATACATAAAGTTGTCTCTCACAATCAAGTTTACCAATCAACCAAAACATCACAACTAAACTACTACACATCAGATTCAGTTTGTTCATCCTCATCATCAGATAAATCAAACCCATGTTTACGCATGAATTTCTGCATCTTAACAAATGTTCCGTTTTGGGAGTCCAATTGTTGCTTCAATCCACGAATTTTGTTTCTCACATCTTCCATCTGTTCTTGATTTTGAGGAGAAGAATTGTCTAAGAGTGGGTTTGGATGACCTGTAGGTCGATGTACTCCTAGTCCGTAGACTCTACCTTTGTTTGCTCCGCCCGCTGCCTCTGTCCACAATGAAGCCATATCATCAGGTGTTGGTTGAGTTGAAGGAGGCTGAGTTTATTGCCATTCTTCCAACCTTTTATGATAATCTTCCTGAAATGAAAAACATAACTATTATGTAAACAAACTAATATTAATAAACTATAAATAATTATGAAGTTAGAATTTTACATGTGTCTGACACACGCGTCTCCACCCAGTGTTATCTTGTACCATCCTTTTTCTTTTTCTTATGCAACTCCTCGAAGACATCAACGTAAGTCACATCTCGCCCTCTTTCCTTTTCCTTCATAAGAAAAAGTATGAGTTAGACTTTACAAACGTAAAATTCTATATGTAAAACTAAGAAATTTTTTATAAATAATTACCATTCTTAGTTTATGGGCCTCAAAAGTAATCGAACCTCCTATGTGCAACAAGCCACCTTTTTTAGAGGCACGGTTTGCCTTTGCTTGTTCACTCTTTGCCTTCCATTCTGGGGTATTTCATTTCTCAAGAAGTTTATCCCAAACATCTTTTCTTAACCAATCCGGCATTTTACCGGAATTCCGAGAAGCGCACATAGTATCTTTAATCCTTATACCAACTTTCTTCTCAAAAATACTATTTATTGCATTTTGATGCTGAGGATTCCATGTACACCTTGTCTGCAATATAAAAAGTAACATTAGATGAAGATGATAATTATTAATAAATATAATTAATTTTTACCCTAAATTGATTCCACATTTGCTCTCTGATGCTGTACGGTATCTTTTTCCAAGAAGTCCACGGCTCATGATAAAATGGCTTCATAGAATCTGTAACCATATGTGTAGCTTGAAAGGATGGCAAAAACCTGTATTAAAATTAACATATATATAATTAATAAATATCTTTTAATTGCAAATAAATACTCCTTAATGTTAATATATCTAAATGTACATTCAAAACATAAAAATTTGTATAAGAACCTTCTTACCCATTCTTGTGGGGGACGATTATCAATCGATTATAACTATCAAATTGTACATCCCCTCCAAGATTCTGCCTGCGTCTACGAGATGGTGCAGAAGCAGCACCAGATGTAGCTGGGCGAGAGCCTCCAATATCCAACCTAGATATGCTGTGAATGGATGATGATGATGGATTGGAAGATGATGGAGCAACAAAAGACGCACCATCATGCTGACTACCATGAAAGCTCGGGGGTGCAGCAGCTGGTGAGCCAGTATGCTGACTACCATGAAAGCTCGGGGGTGCAGCAGCTGGTGAGCCAATATGCTGACTATCATGAAAGCCCGGGGGTGCAGCAGCTGGTGAGTCAGTATGTTGACAACCATAAAAGACCGAGGGTGCAACAACTGGTGAGCCACCATGTTGACTACCATGAAAGCCCGGTGAAGATAATGGTATAGAAGGTGTGGGTACAAAGTTAAAAACGGTGTTACTTTGACTGCCTTTAGCAGGCATAGAATAATACTGAACTGAATTATTAGATGGAGGGGGGATAGTGAATATGGTAGATGGCAATGAAGTCGACTGAGGAGGATGAGGAAGAGGATGACTCATATTTGGCATAGTTGAGGAAGTTGGAACAAGTTGTTTTTTCTTCTTAGATTTCATTTTTCCCTTCCCCTTAGATGCCATATCTGTAATATAATCATAATAAAATACAAAACAAAAAATACAACAAGTGACAGTAAATATAAATAATTAAACGACTAAAGAAATAAATAAACAACCTAACAATCACGTGATTAACACATATAATTATAAGGATATACTGATATAGTCTACTTGTAAATAAATCTCAATTGCTATGCAGCAGAAGTAGAGATGCCTAAGGAACTGTCTTAAATAGTGACATTCTTATTCAACTACGTACTTATTGTGATCTAAAATCTAATAGCATAAAACTTAATCTCTGAGTAGAATAAATTTACCAAGTAGGTATTACTTGTCAACTAAATATTCAGAAAAATAGTCCAAATCAATTGATCTATAACTTTATTGGATCTAAAGTTTCCAGTGAACTTGGCTTCAATTGATATAACTACAAAAAAGTTCTGTTACCACTGACTTGAGCATAGTTTACTGTTGTTACCACTGAAGCAGAAAAGTTCTACTGTTTCAAATAAGAAACTTAAGTATTCTGCAAAAAGCATAATAATTTGTGAGAACTTTTTTTCTAAAACCACAGTAAATCTAAAGACACAATCTGGTACATCTATTGTCTTCTACTGTTGAATCTTCTTTTTCTGCCTTGAACTTATTTCTAGATTGAATTTTCAAGCTGAATTGGCAACAGTCAACAGACCAGTCGCGCCTGTTTACTAAAATGCTTTTTAGAGATATAGCATCAGCAAAATGGGAAGGATTTCCTCCAGCCGCTTAACCAAGTAAAAGAATAGTAATTTCTGGTTATTCTTTGTTCTGCGGAATTTGAGTGATCATATAAAAGGAAAACTGAAGATCTAACACAATTTATGGAATTTAAAAAATACATTACTCATATTGACAAAACTAGGACAAAGAGCAAGATGACAATCACCAACTTAGCATTCCTAAAAATGTAAGAGACCAACTAAAATTAAGTACTGGAACTGCTACCCTTGAATTGGTGGACGTGGGAATCAACTTGCTTAAAATCCACGACCTGTTGTTGACTAAGCAATACTTACCTGTAAGTACAAATGTAGAAAATTTTACAGTTAGTCAGAAATTAATTACTCATACACTACTTCATCAAGTAAGAATATCAAAGAAAACGGGATAAACTTGAATACCAGTTACACAGCAACAAAATTAGTAACCAAACAGAACTTTTATTGGTACAAAGAATAAAAAATTTCACACTCTCATATCCTAAAATCTTGAACTCTTGCACTCAGCAGAAAAACCTTGAGGAAACCTCTTAGAATCAGCACAATAGTTATAAACCATGTGTCTGCTTTGTACCCATCTTAGCCTATTTCTTCCCTTACCATCAAGTTCATGAGTTTGCCATGGCTTAGCATTGTATGCTGAATTGCTTGATTTACATGACGAGGTACCAGATAACACTGCACAACCATGTCAAGTATGGGCTTTTTGTTGGTCATTAAAATGCCATGAAGTGCACGACTAAGATAAGCCCCAAGCATAACAGTAATTTCAAATTGTAGCTCATATTTATCCCACATGCTGACATACTTATGAATTAACTGTACTGTCAGGGAATCATATACACATATGACTGAGACATTGGAAGAGGAAGAAAGGAACATGCATTAGTGAGTTTCTCTGAAGCAAAATAAGGTTGCAGGTATTTCTGTAAAAGCTCTTCTGAAAGAGATCCTTATGAAGAACAACAATTGAAAGGCCTAGACTGGATTTCAAGAAGAGTGAAGTTAACTTATCCACCTAACCAAGATAAAAAGATCTGCATATTACAAAGTACCTGACACTCCCCTGAAAAGATTTCAGTTTCAGCCCATCACATAACATGTCATATAATCAGCAAGCTTTACAATCATACTTCAAAGAATAAACAAGAGCAAAGAAAGAAAAATGGTATTCATGTACTGTCTGGAGCCCCACAAGAAATGGACAAATGAAATATTGAAGCATAACTATACTGAAGTGTTATAGTAAATCGGTTCCCATAAAGCTTCCCAAGCAGAAGCCCTTCTTTAACATGGCTGTAACATAAATGGAAGTAATATTTTAATGAGAGAGAGAGGGATTGTCATAAGACCATAGACACCAAGGCATTGATCTCACCAAAAGTCACCAACTTTGATTCCAATCAATCTTTCATTGAGAGCTGCTACTCTACTTGCTCGTTGCTTGAAAACAGTAACATATATTGTGAAAATTGTGAGAGCTTAGTGATAGAAAAAGATAACACTAAATATGTATCCCCACATAGAAAAAGAAAAAAGTTGTCGTCGTGTGAAATAGAAAGAATGGGGGAATGAGGAGGTGAATATAGATATTACTTGTCCAAGCACCACCAAGTTTTAAATCAAACTACACCATCAATATCTAATTAAAATGAATTATTTGTGACAGAAAATGTAAGTACCTGTAAGCTAAAGAAGCATGGACTGTGGAAACCAAACGGTTGCAAAAATCGAAATAACAAATCTGAAGTAGCAATTATTTTTCCACAATGCCAAGGGAAACTAGAAGAGGAAAGTAGGTGTGCAACAATTAAAATTGCATTAATGTTTTCCAAAGTGCCAGAGATAGGGTAGTTGGGAAAGTTAACCAAGTAGTTGGAGTTCATTATATCACAAAGGTTTCATGATTTTTCAGTGTAATGCCCCCCTTATTTCTACATTATTTATCTTGTGCATGCTTTTTCTCTGTGTTTGCAACATGAAATGCAAACCTTCACTTCTATATCTGCAAACCAAATCATAACAGTAGTGAAATTGTACCATGGAATTTTCTTAATTAGGTTTACAGGCTTTTGGTTGGTTATCTAATTGATGGATTCATAAACAGGAGCTAGTGATATTTACTAAAAAATGCAGAAAAAAATAAAAGATAAATCAGATTTTTTTTTCAACTTGAAGATAAATAAGATCAATTCTTTCATAAATGGAAAAAAGGAAAAATAAAAGAAGCAAATCTTCAAAAGTTTATACGAAGCTAGAAACTCAATCAAAATATTTGACATCTCATACAAAAAAAATCTTAGAAATAAAGATAAGGGTATTTATGTAACAAAATACGTTATACTAAAGGATAGTACTTGACCTAAATTTAGAACAATCAGTCGGTAGGTTGGTGAAAAGTAGTCAACCTCGTTTTACTAAACATTTCCGACCAAATCGGTCGCTATTTTTTATTTATTTATTTCTTTTTTTTAATTGTTTCCGACCGAATTGGTCGCTAAAAATGGTGCGGAACTTTCCCCCAAAATTTACGACGGACATAGACGCAATATTAGTCGTAAGTATTATTAAAAATTGAAAAATATATTTTTATGAATATTCCGACCGATTCCGTCGGAAATTCCCGACTACTATTTTTGGTCGCAAATTTCGGTCGGAAATTAGCCGTTTTTAGTAGTGGATGGCGCCTATCGTATTACAAGGCAAGCCTATTTCCCAAAATATTACTACTAATTAATTTTAAGGATTTAATAAAACAATACCAACATTTAAATTTCTCATAAACTAAATCAACTCTACATATAATTAATATAAAAATACGGAAGCTAGCCCCAAACATCGAGGTGTCACTAAGTCATGAGCGTCTAGAACTATGAACTAAGATATATAAACTGTCTAATTGCCCAAAAGAAGAAATAACAAAAGGAGTAACAAGGCCCTTCGCTAGCAGCTACCTGCAGTCTCCAAAGATAGTCGGCCTGAACTCAACGATCGCCGCGCTCTAACTCACCTGGATCTGCACATTAAGTGCAAGGTGTAGTATGAGTACAACCGACTCAGTAGTAACAGAAATAACTAAGGAACTGAGCAGCAGTGACGAGCTAAGCAAAAAAGTCCAATTATTTATTTTCACAATTTACAATAATCATTAATAAACAGGTAAATTCCATAAAACAAACAAACGGCACAAAGAAATTAACAGGTAAATGCAGCAACAGCAAAAGTAAATACAACCTCACAGCAATGTCACTCCATCACTCATCACTCGCACTCAGCACTCAACACTCAATACACTCAACACTCTGCGCTCACTGGGGGTGTGTACAGATTCCGGAGGGGCTCCCAAAGCCCAAGCGCTAAGCACGGACAACTCACGTGCCATCATACTAATACCTGGATCCGCACGGTCAACTCACGTGCTACGCGGACAACTCACGCGCTATGGTATCAATACCTGGACCCACACTGTCAACTCACGTGCTATGTAGACAACTCACGCAATATGGTATTAATATCCTCACAACCAGGCCCTCGGCCTCACTTAATTATGTACCTCACTAGCTTTACCATTATCAACAAATAAGGGAACACATCCCACATCAAGTATCACAATATATTAGCAAATAATAGAGACTGAGGTAAACATGTACAATAATTTCTATGACTGAGTACAAATAATGTGAGCATTAATAAAGCCTAAACATGATCTCTAACATGAGGGCAAACAAGTTCAACAACAAGTAAAAACATAACCACAGATAATAGCCATTAAGCCTCACAGCCTCACGGAACGGGCCAAGTCTCAATCCCTCGTGGTGCACACCCACTCGCCCGTCACCTAGCGTGGGTATCACCACCAAACGATCACATGATATCAATTTCTCCGAGTTTATACCCTCAAAGCCAGAGTTAAAACTGTCACTTACCTTAACAGCGTAAAATCCTTCTCCGGGATGCCCTCGTCTCTGGACTCAGTCTCCAAAAGCTCCGAATCTAACCATAATCAGATTAGTACCATCAACATGGGCTCAAGAATCGAATTCCAATAGAAAAAATACATAAATAGGCCAAAAATCCAAAATCGGCCAAAACTCGGCCCGCGGGCCCACGTCTCGAAACCAGTCAACAATAGCAGAATAATAAACCTCGTCCTCTCCCGAGTCTAACCATATAAAATTTATCAAAATAGGACTCCGTTTGGTCCCTCAAATCCTCACTTAAAACTCTCCAAATCTTAAACCCTAACTCCCTCAATTTCACTTTGAAATCATCAATCAAATCCCAAAAACGAAGATGGATTCACGAAATATAACCAAAACTGAGTATAGAACACTCACCCCAACCCATATGGTGAAAATCGCCTCCAAAATCTCCCAAATCCAAGCTTCCCAACTCAAAATATGACCGAATGAACAAACCCTAGTTTTATATATTTTTCTGCCAGTTATTCTGCCTCGTTTCTCGTGCCAAACGATCCCAAAACTCGCTTTTTATGCCTCCAATGGATTCCTTGTGAAATTCTAGTCAAGTTAGGCTTTTGATCACTCAATTTGACCTTATAATGAAGGAGATATGTAGGTTTTAATATTTGCAAATTGTTCAGATTTTTAAATACGCCGTCAGTGGCAATTTCGTAATTAATCTGAGATCCTCATACAACCTAATTCTTAGTAAAATGACCATAAAATCCTCATACGATGTCCAAATTCGACGATTCTTTTTGCTACGGGTCTGTAATTATGATACGAATCTAATGCTTCAATCAAAAATGAAATCGGAGCTCATTTGTTCAATATGATATCATTTATGCTTGAAGAAACGGCGTCAAAACATAAGAAAAACGAGCGCAACACAACCCAAACCTATCTGAAACTCGCCCGAGGCCCTCGGGACCTCAACCAATAATTCCAATAATTCATATATCACTACCCGAACTTAGTCGAACCTCCGGAACACCCAAAACAACACCAAAACACCAAATCAACCTCGAATTCAAGTATAAGAACTTCTAAACTTCCAACTTTCGCCAATTCAAGCCTAATTCTACCACGGACCTCCAACTTACATTTCGGACACACTCCCAAGGCTAAAATCACCCAACGAAGCTAACCGAATCATAAAAATCCAAATCTAAATTCGATTACTCATAGTCAACTTCCGATTGACTTTTCTAACTTAGCTTTCTAACTAAGAGACTAAGTGATCATTTAACTCCAGAACTACTCTAAACCCAAACCTACCAACTCGATACAACTCAACACAGCTGAACAACACATAAATAAGCATAGATGGGGGAAATGGGGCTATAACTCTCAGAACGACGGGCCGGGTCGTTACAGGTTCGCATGAATTGGAGAATCAAAATGGAGCCCAACAATTGGAACGTGGTGCACCTCAAAAGATTTACTACTGATGAACATCACCCTAACTAAAAGTATGTGCTGCACTCTTTTTCCCTTCGTCCAGTTTTTGTTCCATTTGAGTTTTTCTGGCAAGGTTTTTAACGAGGCATCAACGGAAAGCATACTACGTGTTGACATCCAATTTTGTCCGTCCTTTATTCCAAATTATTTACTTGAGCTTCTAATATCGCTAATAGTGTAAGAATATTTAATTTGATATTTTAATACGATTTAGACTTATAATTATCGCTCAAATGGTTTTATTCAAAATTAATCAATCAGCGATATTTTCTTTACAAATAACTCTCTTTTGTATTGCATTAATCCTACGTTTATTTATAGAATATTTGCTCAAGATATTTATATATTATTTGCGTGGCATTGTATAATGGTTGTATACTAAAAATAAATTTTGGCATTTTAATCATTCCGCTTAAGCATTAGAACACTATTTGATATAAATATTCATTGCTAGACACGTCAACCATTTTAATTGTCTACTTAATATTATTGTTGCTAATTATTATTATTATTATTGTTATTATTATTATTGTTATTATTATTATTATTATTATTATTATTATTATTATTATTATTATTATTATTTTGGTCTAAATTAGAAGCCTAAAGAAATATTAGAAAGAAAGGAATTTAAAGACCATGTCAAGCCCAATTTTGGTTAAAATATCATGGTGTAGCCAGTTTTCACACTGGTCAATGAAAAATAGCCAGCGTTTATCAAGTCAATGAAAAATAGCCACTATTTTGCTGCAACAGGGACCGGTCCAGTATAATATACGGGAGTTCTGGTGCATTTGTGTACGAACTCCAGCATATTATGCTGGACCGGTATACTTTGCTAACTCCTGTAAAATTTGCGGGAGACTGGAGCACCAGTGCTCCAAACTCCAGTATATTATACTGGACAATTATACTTGCTGGAACTCCCGTAAAATTTGCGGGCGTATTTTTCCGGATTTTGAACAGTGTTTTCGCTCAGATTTAAAGTGGCTAAATTTTGATGACTTTTGAAACTTGGCTATTTTTCAACGACCAGTGATAAATCTAGCTATTTTTGAATATCTCCCCCAATTTTGGCCATCAGTAATACCCACAAGAGAAGCCAATTCACTTGGCCCAACTAAAAGAGTCCAAGTCATTTCAGCCACCATTCCTACGTTCCCATTTTCTCTTCTAGACAAACTCCATCGATTTTAAGCTTTCACATAGTTATGTCTCTCTATTTTGGTAAAATTTTCCTTCTCTTTCCATCTTAGCGCTTCAGATGTTTTGCTCTTATATCATGAGCGTATCTTTAATGATTTGTTCAACAAATAAAGCCAAAATTGCTCTTAAAAAAATTTGATTTTGCTGCATAGGAAATCAACACCAAGGATTTTATTTACTTTTTCAAACGGCTCTTTGACTCGATTTTGAAATCTCGGCTCGAAATCCCGCCCAAAACTTTCGTCCAAACCCTAGACGTTCCCCTATAAATACCATCTTCTAATCTCAGCTGAAACCCATGTTGGAAAGCACGAGAAAAGACCAGAAGAAATACTTAACTTTTTGATCCTTCAACACCACACTCAGGAACGAGTTTCGCCGCACCAAACTCTAAAGCATTACAATAGTTTCTTCTACTTTCACTCTCGCTTGTTCATTCTCTTAGTTGATCCCTTCACTATAAAGGGACGACTTTTGGATTAAAGTTCTTCGAGTCTGGTTTTGTCCGCGAAAGAGAAGTAAATCCAACGCCCGAAAGTTATACCCCAGTTCACTACCCCATAAACGGTTGGTTTCTTCTAAACCCTAAGCTATTTATTTTTCTATTTATGTGATACGGTTTATTCTGCTTATCTAAAAATCATGATTTGAGATCTGTTATTTTATCTAGAAATCATGTTCTTTAGGGTGTCATGTTTTAGCCATGTAATATATGAACTATGAATGATATATAGGTATTTGGTAAAAAGCCTAAACATGGAAGTGTGATTCTCGCTCAAATTCTGATGATATATGGTCTATGTAGTTGTTATTTTTTTCAGATATGAAATGTTCCTTTGTATAGCTTGAAACCATAATCATATATAACCTGTTAGTTGTAGTGATCGTTTGTGTTTTACGTGCTTGAATGCTGTATAAAAGGAAATCTTCTGTTGAAATGTCTCTATGATAGAAGTGATAACTTTAAGAGGGCTTAAACATCACGCCTGTAATGTTTTAAATGCATTGTTTTAAATAGAGTGGGTTTAGAAAATTATAGGTTGAGAACTTCATTCACTTTGTGCTTTCACACTTTAGATATCATGCTGATAGGATCTGCTATAGCTCTTGTTTGAATGTTGCAACACCAAAAACTTTGTTCATGCATCTAGTATACTGTACCGATCACTTTGTGATTTAGGAATCTATCTTAAACAGAGTGTGGTAATGAAATATGAAATATTATAGGCTCTGTTATGACATAAAAACCATGACAATAGGATTTAAAATATCTTACATTAGAATATACTTTAGCTAATGAACATTCATACTTTGTTTACCTTTTCAATCACGCTTTAGGATACTACTCAACAGAGCAAAATTTCATATTTCATACATGAGACACTACTTAATAAGTTGTCCTTCTAAGTAAGAAGTAGGTTCATTACGTTTTGGCCACATCGCCATATAAAATATTGTTCTGGTACAAGTTGGAAACTTGTGCATTCGTTTTATTACTTTTCTTCTTTATTTTATGTTTGATGATAAGAAGCAAATGTTCTCTAACCCCCTCATGAATTGATATAATGCTTAGTGTTCTTTTAGCAAAGACCAGATATATACATGTTTCCTTAAAATTGTAATTGTTTACGTTTATCTTCTAGACTTTTGTAACGACCCGCTCGCTCGCTTTGAGCTCTAGCGTATTGTTCGGCGGTTTGAGGCCATGAGCAGCTTCACTTTAGGTATTATGACTTGTACACATGGTCGGAATTGAATTTCGGGAAGTTCGGAGTTGATTTGGAAAGAAAATTCTCATTTCGAAAGCTTTAAGTTGGAAGAATTGACCAAGGTTTGACTTTTGAAAAAACAACCTCGGAATCAGTATTTGAAAGTTCCAATAGGTTCGTATGATGATTTCGTACTTGGACGTATGTCCAGATCGGATTTTGGGTGACCCGGGAGCATTTCGGTGTTTATTATGAAAAGTTGGTATTTTGGAAGAATTTCATAAATTTGAGTTGAAGTGTATTTCAATGTTATCGATGTTCGTTTGGGATTCCGAGTCTGGGAATAGCTCCGTATGGTGATTCTGGTATTGGGAGCGCGTCTGAAAGTGGATTTGGAGGTCCATAGGTCATTTCGGGGTCATTTGGCGAAAGTTATAAATTTTAAGGTTTTTGAGAAGTTTGATCGGGAGTGGACTTTTCGATATCAGGGTCGGATTCCGATTTCGAAAGTTGGAGTAGGTCCATAATGTCGAATGTGACTTGTGTACAAAATTTGAGCTCAATCGGACGTGATTGGATAGATTTCGCCTTCGAATGTAGAAGTTGGAATTTCTTAGTTTCATTAGGCTTGAATTGGGGGTGTGATTCGTGTTATTAGCGTTGTTTGATGTGATTTGAGGCCTCGACTAAGTCCGTGTTATGTTTTGAGAATTGTTGGTATGTTCGGACGGGTTCCTGAGGGGCTCGGGTGAGTTTCGGGGTGGTTTCAGACCATTTCTAGGCCATTTTTAGCTGCTGGTTTTTGGCTACAGCAGTGTGCTATGCAATCTCCAGGAACTGGACGCGATCGGGATGAGTAAAATGGGAGAAATTGGTCAGTGATTCGCAATCGCTGAAGACCCTTCACGATCGCATAGATGAAATTTTCTGTTGCACTGACCCGACTTTGAAAGCTTATATATCGCAATCTATAAGGAATTTGGAGATGATACAAAAACAAAAGTTGTAGCCCTTTGCGAAAATCAAACCATTTGACATTTGGAGCTGTGTACAGAAAGTTATGATTGGTACACTACAGTCTATCCGGGAAGAGTTTGGGAATTGCGAAGAAGAAACTTGTGTTGCATAGGGCTGACTTTGGAAGCCTATATCTCGTAATCTAGAAGGATATGGGAGATGAGAAAAGTATAAAAGTTGTTGCCCTTGGTGTCTAATTTTCAAAAAGTTAAATAATTTACAATTTGGAGTTTTGTACAAAAAGTTATGACCATTATACTAGAGGTTGTCTGGAAGACCTGGGCACTTGTTCTTGGCGATTGCTAAGCATTTTTCGCGATCGCGAAGAGCAAATTTTGGGCTTAGATAAGTTGTGCTTCGCGATCGCGAAGCATTTTCCACGATCGCGAAGAGTAAATACCTGGGCAGAAGCTATATATATATATATATATGTGATTATACTTCATGATTCTATGGTTATATTCATCATTTATTTTGGATTTAAATGGGAAAAAAAATAAGATTTTTGCAAAACTTTTCAAGAACAAAAATTTAAGATTTGGAGGTCAAGTTGTTATCGTAATTTGATAAAATTAGTATGGCTGAACTCGTATCGGAATGGGTTGTCGGATTTTATGAGTTTTATCGGGTTTCGAGATGTGGGCCCCACTGGCAACCTTTCGAGCCGAGTTGGGAATTTTTATAAATTGTAAAATTTCAAGTATTGGAGTATATTTTTTATTCATTTGCATGTTATTTGACTAGTTTCGGAATGAACGACACCAAGTTGGGGCTTTAGAGCAAAATTATGACCGGAAAGTGGGCTTTAAGACGAGGTAAGTCTCTTTTCTAATCTTGTAAGAGGGAATTAACCCCATAGGCGAACTAAATTAATATGTGCTTCTATTTGTGGGGGCTACGTATGCACGAGGTGACGAGATTTTTGCTACTATTCATGCTTAGGTCCGGGTAGTTTTAGGTTTACACCATGTCTTGTTGATACCGTTATTTAATTATACTTATTAATTGTCTTGAAAAGAGCTGAAATTAAGGATTCTGAGATTTGAAAGTTTTCATTTGAACTTCGTATTTTTTAAAAAGAATTGAGAAATATTATAATAATTTGAGAAATCTATGTTCAACCACGTCGCAAATATATTCCGCGAGCGGGGTAAATTTCCACTACTCTTATGGGAGCAGGTCGTTCGCCTCGGTAGGTTAATAGATGCATCTATGGTTCATGTCGTTTGACCCTTGACAGTGCACAGTTTACATTTATATGTTGGATCGGGCCGTACGACCTCGGCATGACCTGCGCATGATAACTCTTTGGAACTAATGATAATTGACATTGCTTTATTGGCTTGGGATATAAATTGTTAAATGGTGAAAATGAATTTGGGAATTTCTATTAGTAAAAGGATTGTTGATTATTTCCGGTTATTGAATTTTCAGCTATGTTATGTATTTCATGCTTAAATATAATATCGGTATTTTATTGTTAGCCCATAGTAAGTGTCGGAGTCGACCCCTCATCACTACTTCTTCGAGGTTAGACTAGATACTTACTAGGTGCGCGTTGATTTACGTACTCACACTACACTTGTTGCACATTTTTGTGCAGGTACATATATGTCTAGTGGCCTTGTGAGAGCAAAGGTGTGGTTAAATGCGTGGACTTAGGTGGGCTGCATTCCATATTACGACCCGCAGCCAGCAGGGTCTCCTTCAGTGTTATTTATATATTTCCCATCTAATTTGTATTCCGGACAGATGATGTATTTTATTTTATCTTCCTAGTTGATGCTCATGCACTTGTGACACCGGGTTCTGGGTGTACTTATGAGTTGTTCAATAGTGTATTTGGGCAAAATATTATCATTTACTCTGCAATTTTATTTCATATTATTTAATTGAAGGAAAAAAATTATTATGATTTCAAAATACTAAAATGAGTGATCAAGTTAATTATTTATTGTTGGCTTGCTTGATAGCGGTGTTAGGCGCCATCACGACCTTTAATGGATTTTGGGTCGTGACAACATGGTATCTGAGCACTAGGTTAACTTAGTTCTCTTGTGTCATGAGCGAGTCTAGTAGAGTCTTGCGGATCGGTACGGAGACGTCTGTACTTATCTTCGAGAGGCTACAAGGCTGTTAGGAGCAGTTCTCTTCTTGATTCCTCATTGTGCGATTTGATTCCTTTGAGGCTTATGCCTTTATTTCTTTCTTATTCAATCTTATGCGACGTGAAGTGCTTTCTATAAATTGGGAATCGAGGAATTTGAATGGTACCACAGATGTGGCGCAGGATGTTTCTCCCTGCGTAGTTGATTGGGCTATTGCACTCGCCTTGCGGAAGGCCATTTTGTCGTTTCAGCTCAGTATCAGTATTACCTAAGGTTTTGAGATTTAACATTGATTGTTATGAGATTCGTGCGTTGCTATTGCACAGCGTTCGTATAATGGTAGGATGCTTGTCCATGCGCCGAGGCAGTAAATGACTTGAAAGGAGGTTTTATTCGGTGCGTGATTCAGAGATTCAGTATTTTATTTTCGATGGAGGAAAGGCAATCGGACTAAGAATGTTCAGGTTTACGTTGACGGAGTAACGAGACGTGGTATTTTCGGGCGTGGCAGAATTTTCATCTGTGATGTGGTGTCGTCATCTTGTTGAATGCGTTAAGTTCGACGGTGTTATAGTCTGTTTCAATTCTCCTTTGGGGCAGAGTATTGTGAAATAGTACCGGGAATCGGCTGTCAGAGATCGTGGTGTGCGGTTGTTCAGGATTAAATCGGTGTTCCTGGTGTTGAGGGCTCATGGAAGATGATCTTCAAGGAGGTTTAGAGCTGGTGGCGATCCGTTGGTTCAGGTGCCACAGAGATAGATTTTGATTTAAGGCAACAACTAGGCAAGAAAGGATGAGGAAGGACATGTGGGAGGTGCCTTGCGGTGGTTAAATTTCCAGAAGGCTAGGTAAAAGAAGCAGAAGTCGATTGGTTGCTTAATGGAGAGGGTTTGACCAAAGTGGGAGAGTGGCAGAGTAGCATATGGGTTCTGTGGTAGGATAGTTGCAGCCTTGAGGCAAGTTTAGAGTGATTTGGGATTCATGGTGGACAGTGACTAGGTCTACAAGCTTAATTGGAGTATTGGTTGCTATACAGAGGAAGGTTGGATACAACACGACTTTGGATTGGAATGTATTGTCGCACCTTTAGCTGATGTCCGTGAGGAGTGAACGGACTTGTATAGCTGGTAAGTGAGCACGGGCTCGAGATGGTTTAAGGATTTCATAGTAATGGTACTCAGTGCAGCGCCGTTGGAAGGTGTCGACATGGACTTTCCCCAGGTAAGTTATCTACGGTGAGAAAGTTGGCGATTGCATGGTGTTGATGAAGGTTCTACAAAGGATTCAATTGGCTATATGGTAAGAGGTCGGATATGTAAATGTGGCTAGTGATTTAGAGTGTTCATGAAATGTTAACAGAAGAATTACGAGGAATTTGACGGGTTGATTGTGCAAGATCATGTCAATAATGGATAAGAAATCTTGATGGGTTCCAGAGTTATGCGATGGTAGCTTCAAGCTAAGAGGGAGAGCCCCACCGCCTATGATTGGACTGCATTGTTGTCTACTTGTGAGGTTTCTGATTATCGGCATATTGGCGAGTTATTATGACTAAGAAAAGAAAACATCAGTGGTAATTTGAACAAAGGATTTGAGGAATGTGTGCAATAATTGGCCTTGTCGATTCTGTTCAAGCTTTGGGAAGACTCAGGGTTTATGCTTCGTGTAGATGTGATGTACAAGGAAAGTGATCCAGTTGGGTGCTTCTTTGAGAGGGTGTTCGTGCGCTAGCAGGGCCTTGGAGTTTGATTATATTCGGGACTAAGCCAGAGAGGGTGACTCTCAATAACGATCCTAGTGAATTCAAAAGTTAAAGCGCGGTGCCTAAGGATATCGAGTCCGTAGCATGGTTAAGTATCGAGCTTTTGCAACAGATAATGAAAAAGGGGCTTAGAGTGTTATATGTTATCTTCGGTATATGGTGTAGCATTGGAGGAATGGGAGAAAATAACTTCGGATTCATAGAGGAATTATCAGAATGGGTTTACTAGTTGAAGATGTGAATATGCGCACAAGAAGGGTATGAGAGGGTTCGTGGGTTTTGAGACAACGTGATCTCGTGAAATAAGGTCACTCAGGATAAGTGCAGATTTGGGTTCATTGCTATTATTATTCCTACGGAAAGTCCAGAGTAACTTGGAAGAAGTCAGATCGGTTAGTAATGGTTGAATTGGCATGATGGTGGCAATGACCAGTTCCTTCAGCGTGTTAAGTTATACGTGTGATTTATGGCGGTGCGTGCGAGGCTAGACGACCGCCGTAATGGATTTTATTTGGGGGCATTCAAGTATTATGGCCTGTTATGTGTAGACGGATCCCAGAAGAGTCATGCTGGCTTAGACCACTACTTGAGGATTTGTATTTTCTATGGTTATGGGAATTCAGTTGCGAGTTGGATTGATTCTTCTGAGATGAGTTAAGTAAAAGGTTTCTATATGATGAAGTGTGTACCCTATTAGTGGTCCAAGAGTTATGATGAAATTCTTGTACTATCGCGTATTAGCATGTTAAGTGCAGAGAGCGGCATGAGAATTTGAAGCTAAGGATCAAGGTTGCGGTTCGGTGTTGACAAGTGGTAAGGTGGTATTGTCTTTAGCATCACCTGAGATTGGTGGCATGTGTAAGAGGTCTTGTGTACTGATTTGCGGATTCCCGATCCGCTTTACAGCATTAGTATGGCTGGTGGTATGGATGTGCAGACTTGTTACCTGGTGCGAAAGGTTGTGGGGGCGTATCCCACAGGAATATGGTATAAGTGTGACATATAGTTACTTGATTGATTGAAGATTGAAACCAAATATAGAGATTATGGTACTATCGCTAATGTGAGAGTTTAGGCATGGGAGGCACTCTATTCATTTTGTAGCGAACTGTGGATGTTTTTTATGGATCATCGGCTGTTCTTGTGTGTCATGGGAAAAATGGTTAGTGTGGATCCTTGAAAGGTTATTAGCCTAGTGCGGTACAGTCAGAATCGGCTTGAGGTCCGTGGATGGATCTAAATATGAATGTGGGCTCTATATCAGGCCGGATGTGTTCATTTTAGCTGAGCGTTGTTTACAGAGGAGTCTTCAGCCTTGGATGTTATTTCTGTCGTTAGCTATTCCGTGTAATATATATTATGCCAGGTCGGTTGTGAGGTTGTTTGATTATTCGACTCGTATTGAATCCCGTGTAGTTTGTGGTGTTATATGAGTAGGATGACTCTCGAGATGCAGGTCATTTATTGCATTTTAGTTGTGCTTGAGTTTCGTAGTGTATGGCGCTATCCGTCTCCCCGGGATTTGTATTATGCACTTCACGTGCTTGTTGTTGGAATTCTGGTATTTCGCAGGTATGAGCATTTTAGCTCGGTAAGTATTTCCTTATAGATTATTATGTGTGGATCGGGTAGCACACCGCCACGGGTACATTGCTTAGATTGGGTGGCACGCTGCCACGGGCATCATAGTTGGATCGGGTTGCACGCCGCAACGGTATCATGTGTGGATCGGGTTGCACGCCGCAACAGTGTGATGTTGAGTACAGTTCCCTATATCTATTCTTGTGTGTTTTCTTTCTCATTTTCTAAGGAAGGTTCATAACATCTTTGAGCAGTTCTTTCCATAGTTCATTTTTCCTTATGTATCACATTCGAGTTTATAGCTTATTGGCACATTGTGGCATCATATAAGACTTTTGGCAATGTCTGAGGTGGCTTATTTCCTGAGCAACTTGTACTGGGTGAGACGAGATTATAGGACCTAGGATCAGTGCGATCAGATTTATATGAGGCACATTAAAGAGTAAATATCGATATTCAGTCCAAAATGAGGTAATGGTTCTTGTCAGGAGGAGAGACTCCATGAATTATGATTTGGCAGGTGGTTATGAGTTTCTACACATCTCTTCTGTCGTGGCAGTATTGCGAGAGTTAAAACGGGACTTATATGCTTCATGAGGTGTGTTGTGGGCATCAGATTCGTGGAATTTTGGCTATTTTTGTTAGAGGATGTTATTATGGTCATGTGAATAACGCGGTGCATGGTGTGAATTCGGTAAGAGTATACAATCATGTATTAGTACATCGTGTAGTGATTGATACGGTGTTCGTATGTTGGGAACAGACCTGGTAGAAAATTTCAGATGTAGGAATTTGGCTCTAAGGCTAATTTGACTAAATAAAAGGGAGAATCTTCAGATTTGCTCGAGCTAATATGCTCAACTGAGTTGTGGTAGCACGGGTAGGTGCACGAGGTGTTAAACAATGATTACGGACAACTCCAGAGCAGTTCTTAGCACATTCGAGGACGAACGTATATCTAAGTGGGAGAGATGTAACGACCCGACCGGTCATTTTGAGCTCTAGCGCGTCGTTTGGCGGTTTGAGGCTATGAGCAGCTTCACTTCAGGTGACTTGTATGCGTGGTCGAAATTGAATTTCAGGAATTTCGGAGTTGATTTGGAAAGAAAATTCTCATTTCGAAAGCTTTAAGTTGGAAGAATTGATAAGGTTTGACTTTTGAGTAAAAGATCTCAGAATCGGGGTTTGAAAGTTTCAATAGGTTCGTATAATGATTTTGGACTTGGACGTATGTCCGGATCGAATTTTGGTGACCCGGGAGCATTTTGGTGCTTATTATGGAAATTAGGTATTTTGGAAGAATTTCATAAATTTGGGTTGAAGTGCATTTCAATGTTATCGATATCCGTTTGGGATTTCGAATTTGGGAATAGCTCTGTATGGTGATTCTGGTATAGGGAGCGCATCCGGAAGTAGATTTGGAGGTCTGTAGGTCATTTCGGGGTCATTTGGTGAAAGTTAGAAATTTAAAGGTTTTTTAGAAGTTTGACCGGGAGTGGACTTTTTGATATCAGGGTCGGATTCCGATTCCGGAAGCTGGAGTAGGTATGTAATGTCGAATGTGACTTGTGTGCAAAATTTGAGGTCAATCAAACATGATTTGATAGGTTTCGGCATCGAATATAGAAGTTGGAATTTCCTAGTTTCATTAGGCTTGAGTTGGGGGTGTGATTTGTGTTTTTGGTGTTGTTTGATGTGATTTGAGGCATCGACTAAGTCTTTGTTATCTTTTGAGACTTGTTGGTATGTTCGTGTCGTTCTACCCTCGGTAGTGCACAGTTTATATTTATATGTTGGATCGGACCGTACGACCTCGACATGATAACTCTTTGAAACTAATGATAATTGACATTGCTTTATTGGCTTGAGATATAAATTGTTAAATGATTAAAATGAATTTGGGAATTTCTATTAGTGAAAGGATTATTGATTATTTCCGATTATTGAATTTTCAGCTATGTTATGTATTCCATGCTTAAATATAATATCAGTATTTTATTGTTAGCCCATAGTAAGTGTCGGATTCGACCCCTCGTCACTACTTCTTTAAGGTTAGAATACTTATTGGGTACGCATTGATTTACGTAGTCATACTACACTTGCTGCACATTTTTGTGCAAGTACATATATGTCTAGTGGCCTTGTGAGAGCAAATGCGTGATTAAATGCGGGGACTTAGGTGAGTTGCATTCCATATTATGACCCGCACCCAGCAGAGTCTCCTTCAGTGTTATTCATATTTTTCCTGTCTAATTTGTATACCGGACAGATGCTGTATTTTATTTTATCTTCCTAGTTGATGCTCATGCACTTGTGACACCGGGTTCTGGGGTACTTATGAGTTGTTCAATAGTGTATTTGGGGAAAATATTATCATTTACTCTGTAATTTTATTTCTTATTATTTAATTGAAGGAAAAAAATTATTATGATTTCAAAATACTAAAATGAGTAATCAAGTTAATTATTTAATGTTGGCTTGCCTGACAGCGATGTTAGGCGCCGTCACGACCTTTAATGAATTCTGGGTCGTGACAACTTTAATATAGATGTCTTGTTTGTAGTTGATTTTATTTTAACACATTAAATAGCTTTGATTATCGAAGAATTAACCCTAAATTGAAAACCTATTAGCATGAATTTCTGGTTTTAAAAGTTGTCTGCAAACTGGATAACATTGTGACTCTATCTATTTCATCTCTTATCAATTTTAAAGAATCAATAGTTGACTGGTATAATTATTTATCTTTATTTCTTTCTATACATGTACACTTTGGAGCACATGGAGTCTTAATTCGAGACTCTTGCAATGGAGTCTCAAAACATACCATATTCCTTAGATGTACCACATAGCAAGAAAACAAGTGAAACACTTGGGGCGCCTATGTCGTTCTTCTTCTTTTAATTCTTTTGCCATTCATTTTATCTAACTTTTGTGATTGAACTTGCTTGTGTATTTGAGTTTTATCTCAATTTATTTAATTATTTAGGTTCTTTCCTCTAGTACTTATATCACAAAGGATATGGTAATTAGAATAAAGAGCCTAAGATCGGTAATTTAATAACCTCTTCACTTATTTGCCATTAGAGTATTCATTTTCTAGTAAGCTTAGTACCATATTTGTAATGACCCGGCCGGTCGTTCGAGAGTTATAGACCAGTTTCCCCATTTCTGCTTCTTTTTATGTCCTTTAGCTATATTATGATATGTTGGGTCAGTTGGTTCGGGTCTGGGGTGGATTCGGAGCGGATTTGAGACACTTAGTCTCTTTTGTGAAGGCTTAAGTTTGGAAAGTTGATCGGATGTTGACTTATGTGTAAAAGATATCAGATGTGAATTCTGATGGTTCCGTTAGCTCCGTTTGGTGATTTTGAACTAAGAAGCGCATCCGAAATGTGATTTGGAGGTCCGTGGTAGAATTAGGCTTGAATTGGCGAAAGTTGGAAATTTGGCGATTTTGGGCGGCAGTGAAAAGTTTGATATCGGGATCGGAATGGAATTTTGGAAGTTGGAGTAGGTTTGTGGTATCATTTTTGACGTGTGTACAAAATTTCAGGTCATTCGGAGGTGATTTGATAAGTTTAGGCGTCGTTTGCGGAATTTGGAAGTTTAGAAGTTCTTAAACCTAAATCCGAGGGTGATTTGGTTTTGATGTTGTTTTGAGTGTTCCGAAGGTTCGACTAAGTTCGTATGTTGATATATGACTTGTTGGTATGCTTGGTTGAGGTCCCGAGGGCCTCGGGTGGTTAGCAGATCATTATTTGGCTTTGGGAGATGGCAGATTTCTGGTGTCAGCTGTTTCTGGTCTCTAGTCCTGAAAGTGCGTACCGCACAAAATTGGTGCGGACCGCAGAAGTGTTATGCGGCCGTAGAGGAAATTACGCGGAGCGCGAATGTGTTATGCGACTGCGACAAAATTGTATGGACCGCGGTGAGGGGTGTGCGGCAGCAGTGAGTTTTATGCGGACCGCGAAATGGAAATGGATCAGGACCCGCGGTCGTGGTAGAATGTTGCGGACCGCACAGTGAAGGTTCAGAGAGCACTATATAAGTGAGGTTTTGGGTTTTATTTCACATCTTGGACTTTGGGAGCTCGGTTTAAGGCGATTTTTCGAGGGTTTTTCAAGAAATTCATCAGGGTAAGTGATTCTAACTCGGTTTTGGCTAATATTCATGAATATATCATTGAATACATCATTCGATTCATGATTTGGGTGGGAATTTGGGGAAAATTGGTGGAGTTTCATAAGATGAATGTTTGGTATTTGAAAGTCGATTCGAAGTCGGATTTGAGTGAAATTAGTATGGTTAGTCTCATAATCGAATGGGTTGTCAGATTTTGCGACTTTTGTCGGATTTCAAAACATGGGCCCGGGGCCCGACTTTTGAGTTGAGTTTTTGACTTTCGACCTAAAAAGCTTAGCATTTTCTTATGGGATTGATTCCTCTAGCTCGTGTTGATTGCATTGTATTGCTTTTGGCTAGATTCGGACGTTTGGAGGCCGGTTCGAGAGGCAAGGGCGTCGCGGAGTAGGATTTTGGCTTGATTGAGGTAAGTAACTCTTCCAAACTTGGTTCTGAGGGTTCGAGACCCCGAACTATGTGTTATGTGATTAGTATTGAGGTGACACACATGCCAAGTGACGGGCGTGTGGGCGTGCACCGTGAGAATTGTGGCCTGGCTCATTCCATGGCACCGCTTTGTGTCTCTTTCTTGTTGATATCCGTGTTTCTATCATGTGATTAAGTAAATTGGGCTGTAAATCATGCTAGATATCCTGTTAGGGCTTCACGCCAATATTGTTGAGACTCGAGTGGTTGTTTCTTGCTGTCATCTCATTACTTTCACTGATATTCTGTACTCAGTCTTATTCATGCATATCATATCATGTCTCAATCTCAGTTGTTATCATTTGGCACATATCATTGTTCTGGGCTAGTTTCATGTCATTGTGAGCCCATGTGTGAGACTGGAGAGTGATGACTGAGTGAAGCCGAGAGCCTGATTATGAGTGGCAATTATGGGATTAGGCTGCACACCGCAGCGATTATGTTGATGATTATGATAACGCTTGGGTTGTAGGAGCCCCTTCGGAGTCTGTAACACACCCCCGGTGAGCGCAGATGATATTATCAAGGGATGGATTTCCCTGGACATGGATTTGTTCTAAGTATTGATATCTGGAGATGGATTTCTCCACAAGGTTGGATTACCCTTTTCCTCGGTACCGAGTGACATATAGTCAGCGATGAATATTTTCCGGGATGGATTTCCCTAGGCCGGATGGCCATATGCGGTATCGAGTGGTTGAGTGTGTATATATATACCTGGAGATGGATTTCTCTTCAGGGTTAGATTACCCTTCTTCCTCAGTACTGGTTGATTTGCAGTCACTGTTGTATATGTTCAGGGATGGATTTCCCTGGGTTGGACGGCTATATGCAGTAGCGAGTGGTTGAGCACTTGAGAGTGTGAGCACATGGTGCATTTCATACATTGTGTGCATTGGCATGTAGAGTTAGTTGAGCTTTATCTCTCACATTGTTCAGATCTGTATTTTTTTTCGCTTGAGCTGTATACTTGAACTGATAGCATGCCTACATTTCCTGCACAGTTTATTTCTATTACCTGTTGAGGTTGTGTTTGTCACTACCTATCAGTCCATATTTTGGACTTGTACTTTCTGAGTTGGTGTACTCACGTTACCCCCTGCACCTTGTGTGCATATCCAGGTATCTCTGGCCACAGTAGCAGCTGTTGATTATTTCAGTTGCAGACTTTCATTGGAGATAGCGAGGTAGCTGCCTCGCGATCGCAGCCCTGCTTTTCTCCTTCTTTATCTTCCCTTTAGTGTATTTTGGCTACTCTCAGACTATGTTAGTCTTGCTATATTTCAGAACGGTTGTAGTAGTTGCTCATGACTTAGTGACACCCTGATGTCAGACTGTTTATTTCCGCATTTTATTTTTGAGTTAAACTCTTTTATGAAATATCGGTATGAAAAAGGCTTTTATCCATCTTTTAATAAAATATCGAATTGGTCGGGAGTGTGTCGGCTTGCCTAGTTCCATGATAGGCGCCATCACAACTGGGTTTAGTTTTGGGGCATGAAAATATTTCAAACACTTTTTTAGAAGTCATTTTGTTAAAATTGACGCTTTCGAAAAGCTAATTGTTAGGCTCATTTTCAATATTGCTAAGTTGGAGTTGTCTTTTTTTATAAATGATGTAAACCATATAAGTCTTTCTAGAAATATATTTGTAGTGGTTTAATGACTTGAGTAATTTCAGATTTGATATTCCATTACAATCAGTTTATTTCTTTCAAATTTAAACAATTGTCTCAAGTCAATTGACAAACGTGTTTTAATACACACACATGTTGCTACTTAATTTTTAAATTAATTAACCTAAGCTTGATCGGTTAACCGTAATTAACGGATTATATAGGGTACCTTAATAACCTTCCCTATAGGATTAATTAGAACTCTTACCTATAATCTCAAAGTTAAATAGACCATAAAAATAAAGTAACTTTAAGCATTACTTAGCTAAAATTGGTGTCCTAATTTATCATTAAAGTAATTAGGTGGTGACTCTCTAAAATTAATTAAACAACAGTCTTTCCAATATGTTATACTTTAATTTGACCCGTGTTAAAATGGGGTATAACACTACAAAGAAATCTTCAACAACAGCAATAAGACCTTTAATAGCAAGACACAAGGGAAAAGATCCACTCTGGTACGGTTAGATAATCTTTGGCTCTATAGCGAAATTTCCATCGGGAAATTAACTTTGCTATAGGACAGAGGTTAGCCGACCGTTCATAAGTGCAAACCATTAAAGGATTGTTAGATAGTCTTTTGCTCGATAGCATAAATTCCTAATGGGGAGCGAAGTTTGTTACCGAGCATAAGATTGTCTAGCAATTCACTAATGGGGTCCTCAAAGGTGCAGAACTTCCAGTGTTCCCATTCGCATTCTTCGCATTCGAACACAGGGGGGAGGGGGAAATGATATAAGGATAGGGAAATAATGACTACCACGTCGACCAGAGAACTAAAACCAAAAATATAGTTGTACCATCAGGACCGGGGACTGCGCGGCCAGCCCCGTAGAAACAAGTTGTGTAAATTAGCCACAAGTAATGGCAATTTCTTTTTAGCATAACAAATGCCTATGTACTTTTTGAAAATGGAAGGAACAAATCGAAGACCTTTTGTTTCTATCTTGTTTCTTGTCTGAACGATGAATTAACTTTGTCATTTAAAAGTTAAACAAATACTTAAAATGCTAGTGCCGTAATGAACAGGAGACGTCCTCTTCAAGAGCAACGTAAATATAAGAGGGCCCTCTCTTCACTACTAAAAAATGGTTCTATTGGAACGGTTATTTTATAACGGTTCGAGAACTGTTACAATAGATTATGTATTGGAACGGTTTTAATCGTCCCAATAGAGTCATAAGGCTTTTGGGACACTTATGAAGCAAAACCGTTCCAATAGCACGATAACCGTCACCATAAATAAATGTATGAATACAATTTATAAAGGCGATACAATAGTGTTATTTATGGGAACGGTTTGGTGAAATAAAATATATATTGGGACGGTTTATTTTTTCCTCCCTGCTTTCCCTCCTACATATTTATTAAAAAACGAAAAAATAATAGATGACCCCACCAAATTTTTATACTAAGTCTTTAATTTATTTTGTAAAGTTAGAAAACGCATTTCGTCTCTCTGTCGTCTCATCATCAGCCCTTTCGCCTCTCTCTCTCTCACACAGTCTTAAACCTAGAAAAAATCGCCATCGACGAACTGTACGGCTTGCTCCGGCGAAGGAAGATCCATTCCGACGAAGAACAACCATTTCAGCTAATATAAGGGAATCTCAGATGTAGGTTGTCGGTATTTTTCCCTTGTTCGATATTTTCTGTGGTTGTTCGATGTTCGCTATTGTTTCGCCGGATAATTGTTTCACTTCTTCTTTTTTCTTTCTCCGGTAAGATTCTGATAAATCCGTTAATTTACCCTGTCTCTTGTTTGTAGTATGTGATAAATTTTGTGGTTTCTAGTTTGTAAAATTGGGGTTTAGTGGGTGGATTTTGATATATGAAAGGGCTGTTGAAAATAGATCAATTTCATGTTTAAATTTTTTTAAAGGTAATGATTCGGGAAATTAAACCATTGTTAAAACAACTAGTTCATACAGATAAGTTGATTCGGGTTTAGTTGGGGGTTAAGTATGGATTTTTTATAAGTGGCTTTTTTCTTATCTTTCTTATTATCTGATTGTTTTTATTAAGAGTAATAAGCCAATTTTATATTGGTTGTTTTGGTGCCATATAGCATAAAACTAGTTTAATGGATAACGGAGATAAAAGATGGATGGGCCTTCGAAGGTCAACTGATGAGTACATACAAAGAGTGAATAAACTTTTTGATAAAGCATTTGAATGAGCTTCCCAAGAAATAAAATATTATGCCCTTTTAAAGAGTGCGCTAATTGTTTTGGCATCATAGGAATACAACTTCTATACTCTGCCTTTCNAATGAAATCGCTTGGCGACTACTCTGTCTCTCCTTGCTCTGGCGCAATGCAGTTTTTTACCGGCGTGGTCGTGGCTTAACAACTCAAAATTGTATGGTACCTTCAAGTTTACATAAATAAATAAATAAAAGGGGCAATATATATAAGTTTCGAATGGTATCCCGAATAAGAATTGGTACCCACTGGCTTAAGAAAGATGTTAGATTTTTATGTTAAGGATATTCTGAGCATGAAATCTATGCTACTTGAAGAGTAGGAAAAAACATTCTCGGAAAAGCATGTAATGAAGTTTGTTAGAAATTACTTAGTGAAAGGGTAATCTGCCGCAAGGCACATAGACGGATTCACATAGCAATTCCAAATGTTATATTTTAAATATATGGTTATGAGGTTGGAATACTATATTGCACTTATCGGTATGAAGTTGGAATCCAAAAATGTACTTTAGTCTCAATTCGTCTAATTAACTTGTGTGCGCCGACGTTGTTCAATTTTTAATCAGATTAAAATTAGTCACTAATAGCTAGTATCTTATATAGTAACTCAAAGATCCAATTACTAACTTGTTCTCTAATTAGTTGGAAAAAAATTATTATTCTATGCTTGAAAGGCAGAAGGAAATCAATTTTTTATTCTTGTGTATGCTCTTGGAGTTTTTAGTTTGTTTCAGTTCCAAGCTTTTGTAATATGCTAAGTTCTTGAAACTATAGTCTGATATATGAAGCTATTTTAATATGCTATAAAGCTTAGTTTGTTTCATTCCAAGATTTTATAATATCCAAGCAACTTTTGTTTTAAATTTTCAGTTCTTGCGTATGACCTTTGGCCTTTGAACTCCATTTGAATCTATATCTAGTGTGTAATCTCACAAGTATGCTATTTTATTTGTCTTTGGCAGGTGAATGGAAAAAGAGAAAACTCATAACAAGAGGCTTATTGTGGAGGTAATAGTCTGGTGTTGTGTTAACAAGAAAATTATGTATCTATTGCCATTTTTGTTCTGGTGCTTCTTTTGTTCTTCTGGTACTTAAGCAAGAAGAATTGATCTTTGAACAGACAAGACTTAACACAAGAAATGACACTTAAGACAAGATGATAGTCTTGGTGCTTCTTTTGTTCTTCTGGTGCTTAAGCAAGCAGAATTGATCTTTGAACAGACACGACTTAAGACAAGAAATGAGACTTAAGACAAGATGATAGTCCTGGTGCTTCTTTTGTTCTTCTTTCACTTTGTTGCTGCTGCATATATTCCGCTTGTTGCTGTTATTTTATCTTCTTTCACTGCTTTTTCTTTGTCGTCACTGCTGCTTTTATTTCAAATTTTCTGTTCTTGCGTATGACCTTGGCAGGTGAATAGGAAAAGAAGAAACCCATAACAAGAGGCTTATTGTAGAGGTAATAGTTTGGTCCTTTGTTTTTCACTTTTTCCTTTGGCTTTTCCTTGTCTTGCAATCTGAAACCATTAATTGGAATCTGAAACCATTAACTGAAACTCATAACAAGAGGCTTATTATGGAGGTAAAAAGTTGTTGCAGATGTCCTTGCACGACTTCAGCGTTTAGGACAGCGAGCAACTTTGCAACCAATCCGTCGTCCATGTACTGATAGCAACAAAGAAGGACAACTCATTCGAGGTATTAATATTGATTATTTTTTAGCTTATTCGGTTTAGAATTATACTTGTTGATGCCAAGAACTATATATGTTGGGATATATATTACGGTTTGCAAACTTCTCTAGAATGATGAACTACATTGCTGTATTCTAGTTGCCTTTCTGAGTTTAGAACTCATGTGCATATTTTATCTGCTACTATTCTGGAGATGTTCGCACTATCTTCATCCATATTATCAAACTTCCTTATATATGAATATGATTTAACTTAGCTGGAATGACAGTGGATAGATAGCATTCATTTCACAGATGTTTGAACTATTTGAACAATTGACGATGGGGGTAGATTTTTGTATTATTACACTTTGAGGGTACAACTGTTAGAGACTGTTGCAAAATTGAGGTTTAGTTTGATAATGCTAGATATCGGCTGTGAAGATTTGGTTAAAAAATTGTTCAAAAACTTTTTTGCCGTCTTAAGGGAACATCACCCTCCAAGTATGATTTCTGCAGTAGTATCGATAATGTCACAAATTTTGGAGGAGAAGATGAAGGAGAAAATGCAAGAGAAAGAGAGGAGTAGTTCTGAGCTGCTCACTTTTGAAAAAAAGTTTCTGAGCCCCTTTTGGATGTGATTTTGCAGAACCTATTGAAAGAAGCAAAAGTAGATATGATGATCTATAACTAAATAAGATCCAAAGCTAAAAGTGGTTACTGCATCAGCAGTTTCAGGGTACTCTTTGTTTTGAGAGAGATGAAAAACCTTCTTTCCTTTATCCCTGTAAAACAGAAATTTATGATCTTCTTTTTGTCCTTCTCCAAGATAAATTAGCAGTAGTACCTAGTGCTGTAATCTCTACTCAATGATGTTGTCTTGAAGCGAGAAATCAAGTTTTATTTGGTGTCATCTTCTCACTGGAGAACAGTTGGAGGAGGGGTAGGGTGGTAGCTGAAGCTTTGAAGAGGATGTTCTATTTTCTGTATCTTCCTTTCTGAACTTATAAACTTTAATTAAGGACTTAAGTACTCCTAAACTTCATCTTTCTTTCTTATCATGAACTAAATATTAGGCTGGCCAGTGTTATTAGGTGCAGTTGGCCATGCCCTGTTGATAATATTGTGGATGGCACATATAGATAGTTGATGTATGGATGGATCTTAAGTTCTGCATAGTTGTATTTGCAAATGATGTTTTGAGCAGGTTGAAAATTTCGGGTTAGTCATATTTACAAAGGAAACTCTGCCGAAAAATTTAAGAATTTAGAGAGAATGAAAATTTTCGAGTTATTATCAAATTGGTAATTCAATTACTTTGTGATTCAATTATCTTAAAAATATTATTTAATTATTTCTCATTATCTTTTGTAGGTGTAGTTATTGCGGATGAAACCAGTGAAGAAGACCTTACTTGAGTGTTGTTGATTGTTGTTAGGCTTTATTATTATGTTTAAGGATATTTTAGTTTAGAACTTTTTGTATGCAAACTCATCTATTTTGAGTTTTGAATTGTTTGACCAAACATTGTTTCCATATTTTGTTTTTGTACATGAATAATGCTAGTTGGATATGGTGTAAACAATTTCATAGAATAGGAAATTATTTCTCATTTTGCTACCATAAATATCAGAAATTATAATTTGTTGAAATAGAGAATATAACCGTTACAATAGACCTAGCAAATAACAAGAGCAACCCTTAATAACTGTTCCAATATGTTATAATATCTGTTTCAATAGAGTACTGATAATTGTTCCAATATATCATGAAAACCGTTGCAACATATCATGAAAACCGTTGCAACAACCTTAAAAAAATCAGCTGTATTAGTTTACCAGGACGGTTTATAACCATCCCAATAGAAAATAAACCGTTCCTGTAGAAAGAACATGGTAGCAATCCAAAACCGTTACAATATCCCTATCTATGGGGACGGTTTATGAACCGTTGCAAAAAACCGTTCCAATAGACCTATTGTAACGCTGAATCCCGGAACGGGTCAACATCCGTTCCAATAGCCCTATAAGGACGGTTAGCAGATCTATTGCAACGGTTTTCGAAGGGTTGCCATAACTTCAATTTCTAGTAGTGCTTATAGAAGACCTCATGTAAAATGGTTGATTTCGGAAGAACTTATACCCGGAATCAAAATGCTTCCAGAAAAATACACCCAAGGCTTCACATAATAAGACGCAAACAATAAAACTAGTGCAATACTCTTAAGCAAAAAAAAGAGAATGCAAAGATTAAAACTTGCATCAATAGTCAAACGAAAGAAAGACTTAAACAATACTTGAGCAAAAAGACGTTTTTATTTACAGTCACACGTCAAAACGGCACATATACAAGAATTGGAAAAAGAAAAAGAAAAGCTAAACTGTAGTATCTCCGAAATCCGGAGGAAGAGAAGTGTCCGCGCCCCCGGGAAAAGTAGATAGTTCCGTCGATGGCTCAATATTTTGGTCTTCACTAGTTTGGACTTCAACATCATCATCCTACGATTCTTCTTCAGTTCCCGAGAACTTGGAACCGGAACCAAAAGGACCTGGAGAATCAGACCCCACTGGGAGACCACTTTTAGCAGCTAACTTAAGCTCACAGGCCTTAGCAATTTCGGCATAAAAAAATCAATGGTACCAGCTTTGGCCTCTTCCAAGGTTTTTCTCCTTATGTTGTACATAGTATAAGTTTTACCAACAATAAGGGAAGCCGCTCGACCCTTAAATTCTTCTTTGAGTTGGGTGACCTCGACATAAAGGTTTTCCCGGGCGCATCTAACGGACTTGCGGATAACATTGAGTTCGCAGACAATAGAGCTGAAAATTCTATTATGCTCAATGGTCCTCTTATGCTTCTCCTCCAGCTGGGCATATTTCACCCCCGCAGCAACAAGCTCTTTAACCTTGGAACTCAAGGCTGCCTCCAAATTATTCAATCTTTCAGCGAATGCAGCCTCACGATCGGATGTAGCAAGAATGACACTATGGACTTCAACCCATTTGGCCCTATCCTTTTCAAATTGGGCCCTCAACAGGGCAATCTCTTGGCTAAGGGTCTCCACTTCGTGCTCACTTTGCTGCATGAGTTTCCCACAACAGCCTCGGCAGCTTTAGTTTCCAACTCCGAAAGGAGAATAACGGCTTGGTCCTGTTCAACCAAAAGTTGATCCTGCCCGGAGATAAGTCCCTCCTTTTTCCTAATCAACCTTTAAAGGTCCTCGGAAGCGAGAAAATTTTCCTACAAAGTGAGAAAAAAAACTCAGGATGTGTTTAAACGAAAATAAGAGAAACAACAAAAGAAGTAAAGAATATACCGTTGCGGCGTTGTGCGTAGCGTTGTTCAACAAGCACTCTCGAGAAAGAGCCTGATTCTTTTCCCAATTCTTCTTTAAAGCCAAAGGCTTCAGGTAATTAGCAAGCTCCACCGGCCGGGATAGCAAACTGCATCCGGTGGAGACTGAAAGAATAATATTCCTTCTCCCTTGCAGATCTCCAGAGGAGGCAGCGTAATTTTGCCCCAAATTCCCATGAACTGGGGACTGGGTAAGAGGAACATCTCCTTCATGATCAAGTGCGACCGGTGGAGATGATGTAGCAGTTGCTGGTGGAAGAGCTGGGGAAGATGGAGATGAAGCTGATGGCGGTGAATGAGAACAACTACGATAAATGCAGTGCTGGTTGTTGGATGCTCGCCAACCAAAGACGACAGGGACTCAGTATTCAGCCCCGTAGTATCAGGCACAGCAATTGGGGCCTGGAAATGGGAGTTGGCATTATCTACAAAATCAAACTCTCTCCAAAGTGTCGAGACATTGTCCTCAGTTGGTATAATTGTTTCAATAGGTCAAGCATCCTATTGAGATGATGAGGATCGTCGCCTTCTGTGTAGAGGAGATCCATCATCACTAGCTTATCCATCATCGTCGATCATCATGGTGTCTATGACCGGCCCGGGAGGAGGGCTAGTCATCACAACTTCTAGAGATGAATCGGGGGCAATAGTCTTCGCCCTTTTATTATTTTCCCCGGCCGCGGAAGAACGCCTTCTTTTTGGATTCTTGTTCTCCTGCCGGGGACTCCGTAGTGAAACACTTGTGCCAAGAAGCAGGCCCGGAGACACTCGTTCGAGTGAGCGTCGCCTGAAGTGGCCTCGCCTCTTCAGCAGGATCAGCCAAAACATCCTCCTCTTGAACATCAACTGAACCCGCGGGTAGACCTGATTTCAAGGAAAAGATAGAAGGGATCAATCTATTTCCTCACATAAAAAGTTTAAACAAGGTTAGTCTCAATTTCCATGATTTTTGGCCTTCCACCCATATTTGATGGACAGTTCTTTCTACGTACGGGTCATGGGCGTAGTGACGTCCAAGATCTTTTAGACCCACTGGACCAAGCCTTCAACCGTAGGCGGAACTCATCGAGTTGCTGAAACGAGCGTATAATGAAGGATCAATACAGATATGGAAGAATCCCTAATCAACTAAATATTAAACAAAAAACTTACGAGTGCGGTTCCACGCCTCCGGAAAGGATGAAGCCATTGCCGGAATGATGTCATTGGTAGCAACTGCAACAAACCGTTCCATCCACCCACGGTCTCTGTCATCATCCATGCTAGATAACAGGGCATGATGTCCGCGTTTGCTGAAATTTATCATTCCCCCACGGAAGATTTTGGGGGAATAAAGATTCATCACATGAGCTAAAGATAGCTCCTCTCCCATCTCTTGGCATAGGCCCCGAAGACAAGCAATCGTCCTCCACACAGAAGGATTTACTTATGCCAAAAAAATTTGGTAGCGGAGGCAGAACTCTGCAATGACGGAGTCAAGCTCTCCACTTAAGGAAAACACACCCAATGTAAAAAGATACGTGTAAAAGTATGTAAAACTCTCCTTGGGAAGGGTTACTCGCTCCGTTAGATCGGGAGCAACAATGTCCAAATTATGGCAGCAACAGTCTTCCTTCACAACATGAATACTGGAAGGACGAATGGAAGAAGGGTATCTGCCAACAGCCCATGTGCGAGGGAGAGCCGAAGGGAGTTTCTTTTCGAAGTTTTTTGTTGTAACACGACTTCTAGGAATGATAGAGTCCACCATTGGAGGAATAGCATCGTCAACTTTGCTCTTACCCTTTGAAGAGCTAACATTCTTTGAATAAGAAGCCACTAGGATGAAAGAAAAGCTTTTTTGGAGTTGCAGAAAAGATTAATTAATAGCAAGGAAGATATCAAGAAGTTTTGGAAAGTTATAGAGTATAAGGGGAGAAGATTGATGCGTATAAGTAAAAGTTATGGCGGCTAAATTCACGGCCATGATTACCTCGATAACTGGCAAAAGCTATGTTGAATCGTGGATGACGCATGTTCGGGACATTAAATGCGGAGGGACGTGCGTCTAATCAACCATCAAAGGCCTTCAGAAGAAATCATAGCAATTCCAGCCAAAAGAATATTTCTACCAACTTTCCGGTGACACAAAGTTATGTCACCAGAAAGCAGGGGGACTATCTGTATAGGGTGAAGTATTCAATGCTACATGGCCTCTCAAAAGAAGGACACGTGGAACCTAAGATGGAGGATAACCAGAACCGAAGGCAATTGTTCCATCTGTCACCGGAGAGAGTAACGCTTATAAGGATACAATAAATACTCTTCGCCCTGTAGCATTCAATGAAGAATATTCCACAGCATTAAGTGCGTTACCCGTTACAAGGAATTTGACATTTATGTTCACCGTGACATCTTCGTCAATGGCTGTCATAATTGACATTAAAGAAGGGCACAATCCTAGGACCTCCTTCCTTAGACGTAGCTATAAATAGTGAGCTCAGTTATCATTGTAAGGAAGAGGAATTTTCTGGAAACTGATACACTCTATCTAAAGCTTAATACAATTTTATCTTCTTGCTTTTTGATTTCATTGTTGTTGTACCCAGAAACCCTGCTCCCAGAACCACTGTTTCTGCTATTTTGTCTCCATCTCAAGGCTAAGTATTGCATATTTCTCCAATCATCTTATTATTTCAGGATCAAATTAATTCACTTGTCTAGAAACCACGTATAAATTCAACAAAGGCTGTCAAACGGGCCGGGTTGACCCGTTTCTGGACTGGCCCAGGCCGGTTGAAATCCGGACCGGTAGTTAGGGGGCTGGGTTGGCTGAGTTAGGGAGGTTGGTCCGTTCATCCTTCTAGATCCGGTTAACCGGACCGGTCAAACCCGGTCAACAAAAATTACTGTTGAACCAGTTAACCGGCCCAGACCTGTTTAACGTCTAGATTTCTGAAATTCTTTTTTTTAAAACATTTTATGACCATTGGCAACGGTCAGCTGCCTTTTGGCCGTTGCCCAACGGTTGGATTGCACAAATAGCCCTTTTTGGGCAATTTTTTTAGAAAATAACACTTTTCGTAATTACTAATTTAGTCCTTTGAAAAAATGTAAATGCACTCCTCTCTTCTTCATTTCTTCACTTATCTCTCATTTCTCAAACTCATATTCTCAATTATCACTCTCTCATTCTTCACCTAAAGTGAAATCAACTATTTGGATCTCATTTTTTTGGAATTTGATTTATCGTATTATTTATTATTTGAAGTTTGAACAATTGAACTTCAAACTTTGAACAATTGACGTTTCTTCGCGATAACATTGGAGTTGCGAAATCATCAAGTGTTCAATTTATTGCCGAATTCGGTGCACTCCCTCCAACTCTTTCTCTTATTTATTATTTTATTTGCATATTTAATATTTGCTAGTAGTTAAATTTTCACAATATGTTTAATGCTGCAAAAAGAGTTTGTTATAAGGTTACTAATCGGGGTAATCGGGGGAATAGAAAAAGAGTACTACTTCAACACCTAGTAGTAATTTAAATGACTCTACATATATTTCTGAAACATTACCTCATAATAATATAGACTATGAATAATTACAGGAAGATTTCGGTATAGAAGATAATGAATTAGAAATTGAAGATGAGATACCACTTACACCTAGTAGTGTTGGAGTTGGTAGCAGGGGTGGTGATCGTGGTGCTACTAGTAGACCACCTGTGGCCCCGACTACTAGTCGGAGACAAAGAAGTAAGGCTTGGAATTTTTTTGACAAAATAGTAGGTACTGATAGAGTTAAATGCAAATTTTGTAATGATGATTTTAAACATAAGACTGGAGGACAATTAGGGAGGACTGGGACACTTAGTAGACATATGAGAATTGAGCATCCTATAGAATAGGGCTCTAATTTAGATAAAAATTAAGCAACTCTAAACCCTACTACTGGAGGACTTATGAAATATGATAAAACGAAGGATCGTGAGGAGTTAGCAAAAATAATTACTTTGGGTTGTCTAACTTCTTCTTTTGCTTCTTCATTATATCTTATTATGTATATTCAAAGGATTTATAATCCTTTATTTAAAGGTATCCCTAGAAGTACTTGTAGATCCGATATCTTTAGACTTCATGGACAATATCAAACATACATCGTTATTTGTTTGACCACCTTACTTGTAGAGTTTCTCTAACTTCTGATATTGGCCATGTTGTTAATGGAAATGATTATTTGACAATTACATGTCATTGGACAGATGATAATTATTGTATGCAAAAAGTATTATCGCTTTTAAATATGATGAAGATCAGAGTCGTACTACTGTGTTTATAAGTACTACTATTTGCGAAGTTGTTGAATAATCTTAAGAAAAAAGTATTGTGTATGTCTTTTGATAATGCCGCGATTCCAATATTAAAACTACATTTGCAACCACCACTTGACGAAATTTTTCATGTTAGGTGTGCATGTCATGTCTGTACTTTAATTGTTAAAAGTGGCCTTGATTTATTTTCAACTGAGATTACTCATGTTAGAAGAGCAGTTGGTGTTATTCAAGGAAATAATAGACAATTTAGAATTAGGGAATTTAAGAATAAGTTTACCAAGCATAACCTTAAGCCCAGATTCATGCCAGACGAAATTGTTACTAGATGGAATTATACATACTTATTTTTAAATTGTTGCTACAAATATAGATTGCCAATAACTGAAGTTGCTAATGCGCATTGTATTGATCCAAACCATATGTTAACAACTATTACTTGGGAGGCCATTAATGATGTTGTTAAATTTTTACATAAATTTTATACATCTACTGTTGAGTTTTCTGGAGCATATTACCCTACTGTTACTATGGCTTTAGTACATATAGCTGAAATTTCTTTTCTACTCTCTGAATTTAAAAAGAAAGAAAAATATAAGGATGCTGTTGAAAAAATGCCAGCAAAATTCAAAAAATATTTCTTTGCAATTCCTTCGATTTACTTAGTTGGTGATGCTTTAAATCCTTCTATTAAGATGTCTGATTGGCACCAATTAATCAATACTTTGTATACTTATATGGAGATTTGACCAATTGATATATATATATATATATATATATATATATATATATATATATATATATNATTGTCACCAATTAATGAATGCTTTATATACTTATATGGAGATTGGACCAACTGAAACCCCAGATTTATATGTTTGTATGAACAAGCTAAATGATTATTTACAACAACTATATAATTATTATGCAAATATATTTGATGAGGCTGCTCTTAATGTAGGCAATATTAATCCCACTATGCATTGTGCCACTTCTACTACTATGGATGATGATGAAGGCCTTGATACTTTTAATATTTTTTCTACATTTTCTAACACTTAAATCAGTAGCAGGAACATTGATGAACTTCAATTCTACTTGCAAAAGCAAAAAGAGCCTCGCACAAAGAAATTTTCACCGTTGGGCGCATGAGAATGAAAAATAATTTCCTGTTCTTTCCGATATAGCTCGGGACGTGCTGAATGTGCCAATTTCAACATTGCATTTAGTCAAGCAAGACAACAACTTGGAGACACCCGTCACTCATTGGGAAGCAATGCTTTGGGTTTTAGTATGTTTCAGAGATTGGACTAGATCAGAACGAAGAAATCAAGGACGTGAAGATGTTGATAGACCAGAAGACGAGGAACTTGGAGATATACTAACACATGGTAACCCATCTGAATTTAACACTCCAGAAGATGGCCAAGAAGTTAATATTGATTATGAAGAACTTACTAAGGCAATGCAAAACCTTTGAATTTACTCTTTTTTCGTTAATTTACTTGTTGTTAAATGTAAACTTCAATTTGTAAGTTTGAATTTTGAAATAAAATAGCACTTGCAACTTATAAGTGCAATTTTTTTTCCATCTTCATTGTATTATATTATCTTAAATTCTTAATGAAATATACAAACTTTCAAATATAAAGATTTTAAAGCCTTTGCATCCTTTTATTCAAACACTCTTACGGTAATATATTGCTTTATATTAATATAAATTACGATAGTTATACAAAATACAAAAAAAAAAAATAACACTAACCCGGCCTAGCCCGGCCCCTTGGACCCGTAACCCTTACAGTTCATTTTTTAACTGGATGGACTCGGACCTGTTAGGCCCGATTTTCAATAACCCGTAACCGGCCCGGATTGGAAACCGGCCAGTTACCTTTTTTTCCAACCCGGACCGGCCCGGTCCACTCGTTAAACACCCATAAATTCAACTGTACCGTTTTACGGGTAAACAGTAGCAACTAGCAACAGGCACAATTGTAGCATTCTAGTGACAGGCTCTATTGAAACTATAACTTTCGACGTGGAATATAAATTTGTTTGTAAAAATTTATTAAAATTATAAAAATAGTAAATATTAACCTATAACTTTAAAAATACAATATGTTCAATTATAAAAAAAAACTTAAAAGTTGAACTTATAAAGTTTAAATTTGGAATACGTGAATAGCTTGTGGATCTCAACCCTTTAAGGTATTTCGTGAAGTCTATTATGTCCTTGTTTTAACCTTTTTTTATTTTGTATCGCACTGTTTACTGCAACCTAAAACATTATTGATTTAGCTTCTTCAAACAGATATTTAGCTAATAACCTCTCGTTCAGGTTTGAAACTAGTTAAGGTTATATGACTACAGAAAAGAAAAAGAAAAATGATTATATATATGACAGACATACCACCTCCACTATTTTCATATTTGTCGAACCCAAACAGAACTCTTATTAAAGAGTTTGTAGGCTAAACCCAACCAAAGCCCACTTTCCATTGGGCGTCATACAAGTCGTACTTTCAAAAGTTAGAAGAGCTAACTCTTACTAGAAAAATTGAACGTTAAATTGCAAAGTGTGAAACATTGGCTATGATGGGATAGTGAACTATCTGTTGCATCCATCAATGAAATATATGTTCTCATAGAAAAGAGAAAATGTGATTTTTAAGTACAACCTCAAATAAACAATTAAAGTCAAAATAAATGAATAAAAACCTCTTTATATCTTGATAGTAATAAAAGAAAAAGGAAACTGTATAGTGGGAAAATATGTGTAAATGGAACATACCAAAGAGAAAAAAGAAATTGAGGGGAAGGATTTGGTCTGTTTCATGGGAGAACGTGGAGAAGGTGCCATACACTCTTCTACTTTTATCCCACCAAGAAAACATACTAACTAAATTAATAAGAAAAAGAAAAAGTAAGGCATTTTTAGTAGTTAGAAGAATTCTTTTTTTTTTTTCGAAGTAGTTAGAAGAATTCAATGAAACTCAAAACAATTAAATTAGTCACTTATGCTTTTCCTTTCTGAATAAAGGTCAATTATCCATGTTTCGTTTTTTCTTCCAAGTTCATTGCCTGTGGCTGTGATATATTGGAGCTATACCTGGAACTACCTCAAGTTTTGTCTTCTCAAAAAGAATATTTCAAGTTATGATATGTAAATTACTCCTTAATTAGGAGTCCAATATATGGTGGAGTAGGTGAAGAATTCAAAATTCGTATTCTAAATTAAATAAGCCCCTCATCGTATAGTCATATTGCAGCTAAATATGTTGACAAGTATTTAAATATGCATCTTTTGGCACTTAATTTAGTTGTGTACCCTATCTTTTGATTTTTTGTTGTTTCAATACCTTAACCCTATAATCCTAATTCACTGTCTTTATGCATGCATCTCATTAACTTTTAGGTATTTTCCGACAAACTAACGAAAGAAGTACTATTAGAATTAATCAAGGGGGGAACAAAGGGGAATATTAGAAGGTAAAAGAAAAACAAAAGGAGCTGGAAGTTGAAGGAAGAAAATGCATTCCATATAATTCTATACATAAAATCATAAATTTCAGAAAGAAAAAAATCATACTTAAAAGAAGAATAAAGTTAGAATTTCTCGAGCCCGTTTATGAGCTGCCGCGTTTTATAAGTAGTACTGGTGACAAATTTATCTTTGTCCTAGTTGTATATTCTTTTATATTTTGATTTTCTTATAATTTGACAGAATATATAGATTGAACTATTTTAGAGGTTATGATTTATTAAATATCAAATGGACCAGAAAAGACCACATATATGTTCGAAAATAAATCCATTACAAAACCACCATTAGCAAAAGGTATAGAGACAGAGTACCGACTTCCTCCACATATGCAGCAGGTAGAGGCTCTGATTTAATTTCCTATTATTAAATTATCTTGTTGCCCCTTGTTCTTATTCATTTTGTACTTTTCTCTATATGAAGTATAGAAAAGGAGAAAATTAGATAAGACATAAGACTTTAGAGCCGAAAAAAAGAAGAGAAGAATGTGGAAGTTGATACTTTGACCCATGATACTTGTCGTAGTGGAACTATATATGATTTATATATTGTGATTTTCTTCTACTTTTTGCTTTTTCACTGGGCGTTCGATACTTGTCTTGGGAGCTAAACTAATCCATACTGTACGCATTAAAATCTCAATATGAGGTAAAGTTTTCCCTAGCTACCAAAGACGCCTCTATTTCTAGGGATTCAACGGGAAACCTCTGATTAAAGATTGAGGGGTACTTACCACCCACCACAACCTTTAGTGATATATGTAATTAAGATTTTCATTGTTATAATACTATTTTCCAACAAAAAAAAATATGGCTTTTTCAAGAGATTTCGTCATATATTTCTTCATATTCTACTTTGACGAGTTGACCATATCCAATTGGAGAGCATTACATAGATATCCTTCTTTTTGCCGGAGGGATTCTCATAAACTATGAACATGGAAAATTTACGAGTTTTAGATCAAAAGGTCTCTTCACATAGCTACATAAAATGAATGTATTTCTTGTTGAACTCGAGCCACTTCATAAAATAAAAAAATTGATAAGAAAAATTAAAAAATGATAGTAACAATTTTCATTGTTCGAGAAAGATCACACAATGAACGAACTTATAGTTTGAATCACGATACACGTAGTTATTGTCATTTACCCCTTGCTCATTATATATCAACTAATCACCATTCAATATTAACGTAGTCGGTGTCAATAATAAGAATTATCTACACTTATCTACTATTTTCACGGATCATTTAAGTTATGTAACTTTTTTATTTTATCCAGATATGAAACCAACACTCTTGAATTTTTTGTTGGCGGGTTCCAAACCTTTAAAATAGGAAAACCTGAAAACTGGATGGGAATTGACAAAATTCGGTATTCTGATATTCTTTCTTCCCTCACAAGATATCTAATCAATGAATCCAATGGATTAAATTCCAAATAATTATCATGCCAGCTTTTTGCTGGCCCCCAATTTAGTGGAAGAGAGTTTCAGAAACTGAAATGAATCCGAATATATGGGGATCACCAACCATTTTCATAACCACCCCCAAAGAACAATAATTAAGTGAATAAAGAGTTCAATTAAATTGTGATATAGAAAGCATTTATACAATTAATCACTTACAGTCAGACATCTCTATAACAATATCCCTATATAACAACACTTCACTATTAAAGCCAAGCTTTTTCGGAACCAATTTTTATGTTATGTTATAATATATGTTCTCTATAACAGCACTTGGCTATAAATCCAAAAATATTCAGAACAAACGAGGCTGTTATAGAGATGTCTGACTGTATAAGTTAAATTCATGTAAATTTTATGATAACACCGTTGAGTTTCACATCAGGTGGAAACTAACTGATGGGTGTAAACTTGTATGATCTTAGATGATCGTTACCTCATGAGCTAGTTTTTGAAGTTAAGTTAGATTTAACGTCCATTTTATTATCAAACGCTAATTATTGACCTATTAAAATGATAACTAATATGCTATACAAGCTAAATTCAGTGATACTGCAAATAATCATTACGTCAATATATATAATAAGAATGAATGAATCTGACCCTGCAGGAAATGAAAGGGTCTAAGCATTGGTAAGGAAGCTTTTTAAGGATGCCAGCTATTGGCATAAAAGATTTAATTATAGTCTCATCACTTAGTTTTCCACTTAGGCATAATGCAATTCTAAAAGTGCATTATTCTATCATTCTATGCTTGGGCAAAAGCAGTGTGGGAACCAATGTTTTAAAAGGCGGGGGCGTGAGGCGAGACGTTTTACTTCTGACGAGGCGAGGCGTAAGCCCTGAGAAATGGGGCGTAAGTCCCACAGATCTTTAAATTTTACTAATTTCAAGAATTTTAGGATAGCGTAAAATGAAAATTAATTATAAAAATTACATTAAAATCATAAATTATAACAAATAATATATTTAAAATATTAATAAATTATAATTCAACTATCAATAATACGAAAAGTATGACATATATCATAATGTGCAAATAGTTGCAATGTCGTTACAACTCAAGCATCAAAAGTAATTTATTCGATACGAATCTTATATGTATCTCTTAAGGAGTAATGAATTTTGAAAGAATTTCGATATTATAATTTGATATTTTTATTAAAACACTCCTTTTATTTAATATGCTTTCTATTTGAAAGAGAATTTATATAAAAATATAATTCACAATTTAAATGTGATTCTCAAGCATCATTCATTTTTAAGTTTCAACAAGTTCATAAAGTGACACATAATTCACCATACAATACCATGATAACTAATTATTTGTAAATAGTTACTAGCTAATATTGAGATATTAAATTAATAAATATTGTATCTCGTAAACGCGAAAAGAAAAATAATTATAAAAAAATTATGAACTACTCCATTATATAGTAAAGACATAACAAAAGTTAATAAATAAATACTTTTTAAATGAAAGATTTATTTAAAATTAACTATCATAGCAGTCTTAGTAGATAACGTGCAACAATTTTTATTTTAATTATGACAATACTCTCAACTTAATAATTTATACTTAGGAAAAAAGTAATTTTGAGTAGTCAACGATTTATTAAGAAAATTAAAGATTTACAAGGTTAATNTGAGGATAGGATTTACAAGGTTAGTTACATACAATTGCATAAAGTTCTATTAGGCGAGCCCAGTACGCTGGGCGTTGGGCGTGTTCGGGGCATAAGCCCCAATAGTCGAGGCGTAAGTCTCATGGAACTAAGCCCCACACATAAGCCCAGGGGCGTTTTACGAGTGCTCCGCCCCAGGGCGAACCCCGGGCGAGTCCCAATTCTGCCTTTTAAAACAGAGGTGGGAACAATTGTTTCGTCAAACTTAACTTAAAGTACCCTCTGATTATCTTAATATATATAGTTTATTGTCAAACATTCGTATAAAGAATAGAAAGTATATTTTTTAGAGGGAAAAGTTCATGATAGTCTAGCTCATAATCTAGTTGTTAATAGGCTTTTGGACCATATGCAAATCTTCGTCTCAAGCAATGATCCAAAAAAGAATCCCTTTCTCTTTTAGTTTCAAATTGCAAATCAATATTTAGTCCCACATGAGTCATGATTTTCTTTCTTTTAACTACTTTAATTAGATCTAATGATGCGCTGATCCTCAAAATTAAATTTCATAACATGGCCTACTATGTTGTAATTTAAATAAATATTTAATTGGATGGTGAATAATTTAGTCACGAAGCGGCTTGTGCCTTTTGTATAATTAAGGTGGGCGATATTCTTAATTTAAAAATGCATATTAGAAATCTTCTTTCTTAATTGCATAAATTAGTATAATTAAGTTTTTTTTTCTGATAAAAATTATAATATAAATTACTCTGCAAATAAAAATATAAAAAAAATTAGTAATGCCAACCGTATCATAATTTTTTAGAAGAAATTGACTCGGACATTTAACATGAGCTTAATTTGCGTCAATGCCGACACATGAGGGGAACCAAAACCAGTAAACAAGCAGAACGATAGAGCTGATGTTAATGTGTTCTTAAAAGAAACGAAATTCCAAATAAAGCCATAAGCATTAACATTGCGGCACAAATTACACCTTAGGACAAATCTAGTTTGCTCTGATCACCGTAGATTTTCTAATATAACAGGTAGTAAATGATTTAATACGAAATTCAAACAATAATACAAATTTTTGGGGGGATATTATTGTTTTCTTTCTTCTATGCTTATTTACAAAAAAAAAAAAAAAAAAAAAAAAAAGGTTCCAACTTTCCTTGAGAAACCGTAGTGAAGAAAATTCCTGAAAATAAATATCAAGGAAAAATAGTAGTAGTAATAACCTTGCAATTAATTTAAGGTTGATCACTTGAACTCTCAGAAATGCTCTCTAAGTGAGGTCTCCATACACCAACTCTTCCTCTTCTTCTATCTCTTTGTGTTGAGACTTTCTCCGACAAAATTTCACTCAAATATTGATCATTAGAAACCATCAAATTATTGCTATTACTACCATTACTATTACCATTCATATTACTACCATTATTTCCGCCAATATTCCCATGATCATGAGCTTGTGGTAATGAAGGTCTTGTCTTCTTGTTCTTTGTTGTAGTTGATGATCTTGAACGAGTTTTGTCAGTTGAAGAAGCTGGGATTGGCATAAGAAAATAAATCTTGCCACGTTGAAGTTCAGCATCAGGAGGAAGTACAACGATCTTGGGACAAATTACTCCTTCTGAGGAATAAGATGTTGATGGCTTCTTTAGTACATGTTTAGGGTAAAGCTTCATAATCTCAGCTGCTTTTACATGAGTTTCACTTATCTCTTCAACTTTGCCATTAGCATGAACTATTCTAATCACATCAAGTGCCCCACACGGTAGTATGCAAGATATGCAGCATCTTATTGCGTTTTTCATTGCTCTTGCTCTCTCACTTTGGGTTTTCCAAAAGAAGAAGAAGAAGAAAGAAAGAAGAGAAGAAGGGGGAGATATATAGAGGGAGAGATGAGTAAAAAGAAAAGAGAAAGAGAAGTATTCTCTTTTCTTTTGTTTATGCCAATGAAAGTAGCAAAAGAAGAAGTGAAGAGGGGAAGGGATATAAGATATTGGTATCAATATCAATCAACTTGGTATAGTTTTTGTTACTAGAAATGATAGAGTTTATTATATGCTTTTGGGGCTTACTTTCTTTTTTTTTTTTTTTCCTTCACTTTTTGTGGATACTTTTTCTTTTTCCTCTTTTGCTTATTTTTTTAAAAATTTAAAATACTTGTTTGGGGGAGTTGAATTCTATGGCATGAATAATTGCACCTCATATTTGTACTTTGGTTTTTGGATCCATCATTCAGGGCCCGTTGCCATTCAATTCCATTCCCCCATAGCCCTTAATTTGATGAGTTCAATAATAGGAGTTTGGCTGTGTATGTATGAAAGCTTAGGGTCTTGGATGACCCCCATGTTTGTTCATGATTGGAATTGCCAAGTCAGCACAAGTGGGGGCCAACATTTGCTTGAAGCTCAGACACGTGTCAGGATCAGAATTTGACACCTGTCAACATTTGGTTGAATTCTCCTGGTTTTAGAGAGTAGGTGAAGAGGCTAGTTAATGTAGGGTCCTTGTTCAAGATAGAGCCAAGGAGAATGTGAGAAGAGAATAGTGTTTTAGAATAGACAGGGTATTAGAGGATGGAGAAGGTTTCATTTGGTCCCTAGCACATTAGGTTTAATTAAGAGTGAAAAGGAAATGGGGTTTTAATTTTTGCTATTTGTTGAAGTGGGTGGAGGGAGAAGGAGATATGGGGGCATAAAGAGATCTTCTTTTGAGAGGAGTTTTTTTGTGATCTTTCAATATCCCAAAACAAATCATGTGGGTTTGTGGTTTTCATGATAGACTCCTTTTACTCATCTCAAGTATAGAGTGGATTTTGGTTTTGGATAGTGGTTTGACTAATGTGAAGTTGCTTGTCCTATTTACCCTAGAAAATATGAATTTCTAGCCACAAAACTAGGGGCGTACATAGGTCGGGTTGGTTCGAATTTTACAATCATCAAACCAAACCATTTGTGTCGGGTTATCTATCTATAATTAAAAGCTAAAGAAAAAGGCCTCTCATGAAGCCAAATGGCAGCACAATAAAATTACACATGGCATATTAAGACATTGGTCCTAATTTGTAGGAAGTAAAATTCAAACAATTCATCAGTCCAAACCGTTCCAACTTCTGACCAATTTTAAAATTTTTAAATTCTTTTCATTTATTAAATCATTGAATTTCGAAAAAACATTGTATTTGTAAAAAAACCGCCGCCTACCTCACAAATAGGAGTGGATTTCAAAATCTTTTAGGTCAAAACCGTTCTAACTCCTCTCAATTATCTCAATTTTTAATTTTTAAAAATTATTAAAACAATTTATTAGTTAAAACCTCCTAATTTTTAGGAAGTAAATTTCAAACCATTCATGAGTCCAAACCGTTCCAACTTCTGTTCAATTTTAAAGTTTTCAAATTTATTTCAATTATCTTTGCTTTTTAATTTTTTAAAATTATTAAAACAATTTATTAGTTAAAACCTTTTACTCCACAATATTAGGTAATTACTTTTTACCTTCAACTTAACCTAAATATTCTCTGCAAAAGCACGATGGATTCAACTGCTTAGCCCACGTTTCGTATACTGTCTATCAACTGCTCAAGCGTAGAGGAGTTTATATTTCTTCCTCAACTATACGTTCTTCGATTCTAAAGTTCCTTCTTCTATCAAGATTTCAACAAAAATTATCGCTTATGCAAAAGATGGCTACTCACATTGATTTCATCAATGATATAACAATTTCGAAGATGCAATGGAAGTTGAAAGTTCGTGTTGTTCGTTTGTGGGAAGTACCGGATCGTTTCAATCCAGGCACTATATTGTCGATTGGATTGGTTTTACAAGATGAAAGGTATTTTACATATGTTATATGATTATTTGTTTTTGATGCATCTCCGCCGTTGTTGATCGATTAGCTATGCCCGTTTGTGCTCAGCCTAAAATTTACTCTGACGAGTTTCTTCACATTTGCCTGTAAATTGCTATGTACTTCTTCTCGATCTTTATATGCTGTAAACATAAATAGGCTACATTAGTAATTGCTACTTCAAATTGTTTAACAAACTGTAGTATACATGAGTTAGGCTGCACTCTGCAGCAAAGTATTTTTCGAAAGCAATGGGAGGAAAATCCATCTCCTTCAAATGATCCTCCCTTCTGAATTGCATATGATCTGAATATTCCAATTAAGATGAAAAGGTATTTTAAATATGTTTTTACCTTGCTAATTCGATTTATTTTTCGGAATTGTTATATGATTATAGATACATTTGTTTTGCTCCTCGAAATTGTTCTATGATTTTATCATACAACCAACTGCTATCATTACAAGTTGCAAAGTGCAGTATACTCTGTGCAGTCCTACATGTTATTAGATTTGGTCGTGAACTCTGCTCCAAATCTGGAATTTTTCCAGATTTACTGTCACTTATTAGTTTGTTCAATTCTACTATTTAAAACTAGAGTTAATCTAAATTACTATTAATAATATATTTTTGTACTCTCTGTTATCTAATGTTATTTTTTTGTAGGGCGATCGGATAAGTGCTTCTATTGGCAAGTCAGTTTTGCATCTTTTCAAAACACAAATTACTGAGCTTGGATTATATCATATGGCGAACTTTATCGTTTGTCATAATAAGGAGAAGTTCAACAGCACGAAACATATGTTGAGGCTGACGTTTACTCAACGGACAACAGTGACTGAAACAACTGATCCACTTTTCCCAATGAATATCTTTGATTTGCGACCATATGATCAATTGATAAATAAGGTTGACGTGAACGAGACTGAATTATTTGGTAAATATTACTTTTAAGCTACATTTCTAATTATGAACTTTTCTACTATTTATTTTAACAATTTCGTTTTCTTTAGATGTCATCGGAGAAATTGTCAATTTCAGTGAGGTCCACACGCAAACCCAAGGTGGAAATTCTAGGAAGTTTATGGATATTGAACTAGAAGATGACGAGTAAGAATAAACATTCATCTACTAATTAAGGATTGATTTGATAATTACATATGCTAAAATTATATTCTTATTTCTATTTTACAGGAGGAAGAAGTTGTCTGCAACATTTTGGGGCGAGTTTGTTGATGAAATTGTACCTCATCTGCTAAGTTCTAACAACCAGCCTATTATCGTTGTTATGCAGCTCATAAAAGCTCATAAATTTCAAGGTAAAATACAATTACTCTATTTTACATTAATTTGCGAAAGTTAATCATTACATCTTACACGAACGTTGTTTTGTAGATTCATATTCTGTGCGCAAAGCTGTGGATTAATCCAAATTTCCCTCAATCTGACGAATTTAAAACACGGTTCAAAATATATATATATATATATATTTATTTACATATATAAAATTTTACTGCTTCTATACTGAACACCAATTTTTCAACTATACATCTAACTGTTGTACTCATTTATAAATACAGATTACTTACTGTTCGAGATAATAACTCCGAGAGGCTGACTCAAACCATCTCTCAACAAAGTTACTCTGTCTCGGATGAGTTGGAGAAGGGCATTGTTCAAGTTAAAACAATTGGCCAATTAGTGGAGTCCATGCAAGTGAGTGAACTAACTTCTGTAGTATTAATTTAACTCGTGTTTCATGTTAAAATTGGCAAAATGCACATCTTTATTTCTCTTATTTTATGGTTTTAAAAAGTTATTGAGGTTTTACAATATGTTAGTTCTTACATTATATTTATCTTCTCTCTTAGTGTTTGCTCATTTGGAAGATGAAAAATTCTTAAATTACATTTATGTTTTTTCTTTGATATTCTGATAGACCATATTCTCTATGTCTTTTCATTACATTTGTCTTATCAATATATTCAACAATTGTCTCATCGATTTATTCAACAGGAAGGTCCATGTTGGATTGTCGCAAGTATAGAAAATTTAGAACTTGGAAAAGGATGGTCGTATGTCAGCTGCAAGAAGTGTCAAAAAAAGGTGGATAAAGTAGGAAACATTTATCAATGCCCAAACACCAAATGTAAACATGAAGATTACTCAACAGTTATTAGGTAAACGCAACAGCTCTATTTCCTTAATCCATCAAAAACTTACAATTATATCTCAAATGAAGTGTGCCTTTAGGTACAAGCTTCAGGTTAGGGTAATGGATACTACTGGATCTGTTTCCCTATTGCTGTGGGACCGTGAAACCATGTTTCTCATAGGCAAATCCGCAAAAGAATTGAAGGAAGGGTTTCTTGAGGTATATCAACTAATTAAATTAATATTTTTTATTTGGAAAATTCTAACTCAAAATTTTATTATAGAATACTGTCGCTGTTGATAAGTATCCCTATCCAGTAGAGCTGAACAATATTCTCCAAAGAAAATTCATGTTTAAGGTTATTGTCAAGAGAGAGAACATTCATCTGCAAAAGGAAGTTTATAGTGTTGTTAAACTTACGGATGAGGAGCAACTGATTAACAAATACAGTCTTGATCAACCTCCGGATGACTTAACTGTATGTCATATTTGTTCATAAACTTCATAACATATTTAAATTGCAATTTTCCTTTAGATTTCACAATTTAAATCATTATTTCAAACTCCTTTATTTATTAATTTTTGATAGGAACCTGACTTCAATAATAATCAAGTGTTGGATGGAGAGAAGGAATGCGAGGTAAATACATAACTAAATTGTCCTTTAACAATAAAGCTACTTACATATCTTGAATGATTTCTTTCTTAATAAATTTTCAGATTTGGAGTAGTTTTCTAATAACTTTAAAAGTTGTAGATATTCACTTTGTTTTTTCCATAGGAATGTATGAACACAGTATTAATATTTTTTACATTATTCATTCTGTTGATTAAATTATTTGTAGGGCATAAATTAATAAATCTTTAGTAACTATATGTTCTTTACTGTTTTACACTAATTTTGTATTTTATATATGCAGGATTCCACTGAAGATAACGACTTAATCGATGTTGCACATACACCTGCGAAGATAGATATAACTAATGCGGCAACAATGGTTGAAGAAGATCCGAATGCACAATTGTCAGGAAATAAAATGAAAAGAGTATTTAAGAAGAAGAAAACAACATAAGTTGTTTGGGAATGTTACAGTTGGATAAATTAAGAACTGTTTTATTAGTTAATTTACTATATTATTAGTAGTCTTATTAATGATGAACAGTATATTTGAATCATTGGACCTTTCTTCTCCTGTTAAACTTTTCAATTTTAGTTAATGTGGAGATTTCAGTTGACATCATATTTAAACTGCTGAAGTTGCTTTATTTCGTTTGATTTTGTTGTTTTGAAGCATCGTCCCTTTTAGCAAACATCTATTTTTCAAGTTCTACACTTCCACAAGCCATGTAACTGTCACTTGCATCAAGAGTAAATGCAACTGACATATGAAAAAAACTACCTCGACTTCATGTCCTTATGTGGATATATTATTTGGATACATTTACCAGTTCTGCAATCCCATATGTGTGCTATCCAATCCTCTGAACGAGTTATAACCTGATTGTGAGATTTTCTTTCAACAATGCAATGCAAGTAGTCTGAATGTCCTTTCAAAATCATTTTTATCCCGAAAACCAGTATCATCTTTGCAGCAATGTGGCGCAGGAGCTGATATTTGTATCTCTTTAGTCGGCATACATTTTATGTTTAATGGAGGACGACTAAGAAAAGGATTTCCCTCATAACTGCTATCATTACAAGTTGCAAACTGCACTATAATCTGTCCAGTCCTACATGTTATTATATTTGGTTGTGAACTCTGCTCCAAATGTAAAAAATTTCCAGATTTACTGTCACTTATTACTTTGTTCAATTCTACTTTTTAAAACTAGAGTTAATTTAAATTACTATTAATATCTTAAAACAATCGGTACATCTGATTGTTCTCTTTAATATCTTAAAATTATCAGTTAACATTTAATAATTACAGTGATTACTACTGCAACTTCTTTTGGAAGGTAAGAAAGTTGATTCGTTGCGCTACTCAGACTATGGTACTTCTTGATATTCGTTCTGTCGTTTGCTTTTGTTCTTTTAAAGAGAGAAGAAGATAAAGTGACCAGAAAGTAATGACTATGTATCTGAGGCTAGGGGAAAAAGATATCAGATTATTTCTGAGCACTCTGATAAATGTATTCCAACACATCAAAAGAAGACAAGTTTCTTAAGGAATAGGTGCAGAGGGGATAAATGACTTAGTTTGGACAGCAATAGCTTAACCAAAACATAGATTTCTTCTTTGGCTGCTCAGACATTTGAATATTCATGTTGATTCTGCTGAATGCTGTCTATGCACTGCACAGACGGCAAATACATCCCTCCATCTTTTCCAGAATGTGCTTGGGCCAAGCAGCTACGAAATGAGTTATCTAGCTGGTTGGGGATGCAGCTTAAAGCTGGGGAAGTGCAGACGATTATGGAAAGGACCAGAAGGAAGCATTGTAACCAGTTCACAAAGGAAATTGTGGCTGCTATCTGGGGAGCAATCATTTTCCATACTTGGAGGGCAAGGAACGGGAAAATTTCAAAAATCAGAATGTACATATTGAGGTAGTTTTGGCCAGATTAAGAAGGAAATTGTAGAAAGGTTAGATCTTCTTAAGCCGAGTAGGAAAGCTAGAAGTTGTAATAGACTGACCCAAGACTTCTTTGTAATTAGTTTTTATGATGGAGGCCTAAGTTGAATCTTATTAGTTACACTGATTGCTGCTGCAAATTCTTTGGCAAGGTTTGAAAGTTGATTCATTGCACTTAATTTGAACCTTGTGATGAAATTTTACGGTTAAAGCTCACAAGTAGTTTGTGAGAACCCAATAATGCAATTATGATGAGGAATTCCTCAAGTTAAGCAGGATTTACAAGCAATGTGTGGTAACTGCAACTTTAAGATTGCAAATACGATCCCAACTCAGTTCGCAAAACCGAAGTTTACTTTGCAATTGCAAAGTCCCAGTCCCCAGTGATGTTTGCATTTGCGATCCTGACACCGCAAATGCGATGCTATTAATTGCGATCAGCTATTCTCAATGTTGAAACCTGCAAATTTACAGCAGCAACAACTATAGATCAGATATTCCAAATCAGTTATGAATGCACTGATTTGCTATACCCTAAAAGTTTGGTATCCCGAACAAACATTCTCACAAGTGTAATAACATCACACAAACCCGCTCGCTAACTCAAATAATCAAGATAACATCAAATATCAACAATCAACATAATGCGTCGAAACACGTTCTGATCACGCAGTATCCCAGTGAAGCACGCATAAAAGTCCAAATTAATATACGAACCTATCGAAATCGTCAAAATATCAATTCGAGGTTGTTTACCAACAAATAATCATCGTGGTCAAATCTACCCTCATTTTAACTCAAAAATCACATTTTATAAAAATTTTACACACAAGCTTTTCCGAAACACGTCACGAAGCATACATGCAAGTCATATAATATCAAATGAAGCAACGACAGATCTTAAAACGCAAAAAAATTAGCTAGGACTCAAAACGGCGTTTCACTTTGGAAAACTATATGAAAGTTGAAGGTGAAAATTCAAGTAGTCAGTGGATGAAAAACAGGAAAAAGCCAGGGATATTGGTAATCAACAAAAATGAATACATATCTATTTTATTCAACTGTGCTTAACCTCTATTTTTGAAGCATTTAAATTATTACTATTTTTTTCTCCACTTTATAACAGTTTTGTCTTTGCGTCTGCTCGCAAATTTCTGTATATATATATCCTTTCTACCAAATTATCTCATAGTTGCTCTTATTTTTAATGAAAGGACAAACTTAGTTTCAATTTTTCATTAATAGTTTAAAATTACCCTCACGTTCGTATCCCGTTAATGATGAAGGATAGAACTAAAAAAATTCCTGCCAATGCGACCGTCTAATATTTGAGCAACAGTGTAAACAACAACAGAATTGGTAAATATCAATTAATATATAAATAATTTAGTGTATTATCACATGTTTAAACGCAATTTATTTGAAAACACTATGTAATACACGTAATACCAAAAATAACTGCTAAGTATATTGGATAAAGCAGAAGTGTAATTATCGATTTGGAGTAATAATATACTGTGATTATTAGTAATTATATAGTTAATTAAAAATATTAGAATGAATTAAAAAGTTACCATTAAAAGCGAAAAAGATGCAAAACCATATACATGAAAATAGGCGGATTTTAGGCCCCTGTTTCCTCAACTAAACTTTTACACATGACTTTACAACTTCTCAGCCCCCCTACGACAGTTTGAACACAATTTCACATGGAGGAAGAGAAGAAACTCGCTAGACATAATAGGATCAACATACGGAAGCAGAAACGCCAGAAAAATATTTCAGCCGATAATGGTATGAACTTATATCCTGTTTTTTCACGATTTGCTTTACTGCTTCTTCAAAAATCTGTGTTCAATGGTTCAAATACGCCATATCTCCTAACTACTAATCTTTTGTATATGATTTTCGTTGGGATAACTGCTTTTCATTCCCAGTATAATCTTCAGAATCAGATAAACATTAAATTGTGCGCATCGCGTTGTATATTACCTTTATTGGTTAGTATTGTTATCTATTGTATACCTTCACTGTTTGAATCGTGGGATCAGTTTCTCTATGCAATCAACGAAGCTGGCGATCCATCATGTAATACTTAAGCTTGTAATGAGTCATTGTCTTGCTTCTTCGATATATAAACATAAACGTCAATTAGGATACTTTTCTGTTGTAGATTGCTTCTTCGATATATACACATACACGACAAATATTGTTTCTCATGCTTATTTGCTTTCACAATTATCTTTTGCAATTAGGATAGCTTTCTGTTGTAGAGAAATTATAATGATACTTAAAAAATATGTATTCAAGGGTTCCAAATACGACATAAGTCGTAAGTAGTATTATGTTATATATGATTTTCCTTTAGCTAATTTCGTTTGTGTCACAGTAAAGTCCTCACACTAATTTAAACCTGAAATTGTGCACATCGCGTTGTATATTAAATGTATTGGTTAGTATTGTTATGTTTTGTATACCTTCAGTGTTTGGAACATGTGATCAGTTTCTCTATGCATTCAAGGTAAAGGTGCGATTCCATCATGTAGATTTATTTTTTAAAATTTTGTTGATTGAGATTTTTAAAATGT
>NW_017672869.1:155820-163967 GCF_001879085.1 Nicotiana attenuata
CTATTTAGATCCTGATGTTGGATATGGAAATATTGACAATGAAGGTATGCATATTTTTTTTAAAAATATATATATACAATAACTAGGCTTACCACGCCTTTACGTTAATCTTACATTTGCTTATTTTATTCATAGAGTATTGGGATATAGGCGATCCTACATATGAATGTGAACATTGTGGTGCTTACTTCTGGTACGAAGAAAGAATCAACAAGAAAATCAAAGCAAAAAAACCAGAGTTCTCTTTGTGTTGTAATCATGGAAAGATAGTCTTACCAAAGCCAAAAGAACCTCCCACAATTTTAAAACAATTATTATTCGGATCAGGTAACAATAAAATCTACTTTTACCATACTTCAATAGTATCTTCAAATATATGAATAAATTTTTATTCACCAACAAATAATGTTATATAGGTCCAAAAAGTAAGCATTTCAGAGATAATATTAGAAGTTATAACTCAATGTTTTCATTTACCTCAATGGGAGGAAAAGTTGATGCTTCTGTCAACCAAACAAAGGGGCCAAGAACATTCAAATTATCTGGACAAAACTATCATCAAATCGGGAGTTTATTGCCTCCTGAAGGATCCACTCCCAAGTTTGCCCAATTATATATATACGACACAGAAAACGAAGTTCAGAATAGAATCCATGCACCGAGGTTAGTATTTAATTATTACAAATTTATATATGCATGAATAATCTAACAAATACATAAGTTAGACCAAATTTATCAAAACCTATGTTTATGCGGTCGTGGTGATAGAATAAACCAACTTCATGCTGAAATTGTTCAAGATCTTAAACAAATGCTTGATGAGCAGAATGTTTTGACAAAGTCATTTAGAATGGTGAGAGACAAATTTCAGGAAGATAGTCAGTCCAATATTAGACTAAGATTGATAGGAAAACGTAAGTATGATGGAAGAAGATACAACTTACCAACAATTTCAGAGGTTGCTGCTTTGGTAGTGGGAGATTTTGATGTATCTAGATGTGATCGAGACATCATTGTTGAAACACAGTTTGGACATCTACAAAGGATAAATGAGTTGAATGTTGCCTATTTAGGTCTTCAGTATCCTTTATTGTTTCCATTAGGTGAAGATGGTTATAGGGAAGACATTCCTTTAAATGGAAATGACGAATCAAGTGGAGGAAGGAATTTTGTTAGCATGCGTGAATATTTCGCATACAAAATTCAAGAAAGGAATGGCGAATTACCAACAATTGTCAACTCAAGACGATTATTTCAACAATTCTTGGGCGATGGATTTACAATGGTTGAATCGTCTAGGTTGAAGTATATCAGAACTCATCAAAAACAATTGCGAGCTCATATGTATAAAGGATTAGAAGATGCAGTTTTACATGGAGAGATAAATCCTTCTTCTCAAGGTAAAAGAGTAATTCTTTCATCTAGCTTCACAGGGGGTGCAAGATACATGATTCAAAATTATCAAGACGCTATGGCAATCTGCAAGTGGGCTGGATATCCAAATCTCTTCATCACATTTACTTGCAACCCAAAGTGGCCTGAAATAATTAGATTTGTAAAGAGCAAGGGCTTGCAACCAGAAGATCGCACAGACATTTTATCTAGGGTGTTCAAAATCAAATTGGATCGTTTAATAAAGGATTTGAAAGAGAAACAAATTTTTGGATCAGTTAAATCAGGGATATATTTATTCTTTTTTAATAAATTCTTATCATATTTGTAATATAATTTAATAAAGCATTTTGCCTTATATATAAATTATAACTAATTACCCCAATTGCAAAATTATTATTTTTTGCAGTGATATATACTATAGAATTCCAAAAGCGTGGGTTGCCTCATGCACACATATTGTTCTTTCTTCATAATAAATATCCAAATGTTGGAGATGTAGATCAAATAATTTCAGCAGAAATACTAGATGAGTCGGTCGATCCGTATTATTATATGGCCGTGAAGAATTTTATGATGCATGGCCCGTGCGGTTCTGCTAGAAAATCCTCTCCTTGCATGCGTAATGGTAGATGTACAAAACACTTTCCAAAGAAGTTTGTAGAAAATACCACAATCGATGAAGATGGATATCCTGTATATAAAAGAAGGGACAATGGTAGAACTATCCAGAAAGAAGGAATTGAATTGGATAACAGGTACGTGGTACCACACAATAGATATTTATTGTTGAAGTATGGTGCACATATAAATGTTGAATGGTGCAATCAATCTCGGTCAATCAAGTACTTATTTAAGTACGTTAATAAGGGTCATGATCGTGTGACAACAACTTTTTCTCAAAGTGTGCATGAGGAAGACTCATCGGTCTATTGATGAAATAAAAATGTACTATGATTGTCGATACATATCACCGTGTGAAGCTTATTGGAGAATTTTTAAATTTCCAATTCAGCATAGAGAACCTTCAGTAGAAAGACTTTCCTTTCATCTACCAAATGAACAAACAGTTATTTTCTCTGATGATGATCCAATTGATGATGTTGCCAATAGACCAAGTGTGAAGGAATCAAAGTTTTTAAGCTGGTTTGAGGCAAATAATACATATGAAGAAGCAAGAGAATTAACATATGCAGAATTTCCTCTTAAGTTTGTGTGGAATAAAAAACAAAAAAAGTGGGAAAAAAGAAAAATTCTGCATTTTCAATAGGGAGAATATTCTTTGTACCTCCTGGAAGTGGAGAGCAATATATTGTTGAATGTAATTAAAGGACCTAAGTGTTATGAGGATTTACGCAGAATCAACAATCAGGACCATTTAACTTTTAGAGATGCATGTTATGCACTGGGTTTATTAGATGATGACAAAGAGTATGTGGATGCCATAAAGGAGGCAAGTAACTGGGGAATGCCATCATATCTTAGGCAATTATTTGCTATGTTACTATTATCCAATTCAATGTCACGACCAGAATGTGTTTGGGAGGCAACATGGATTTTATTATCAGATGATATCTTACATGAAGAAAGAAGAATGTTGGATAATCCAGGTATACAATTCGACCTTCTACATAAGATTTTAATATTATAAAATTGTTAAATTATTTTTACATTACTTGTGCATACAAATTAAATGTTACTCTATTCTACGATATACATTTATGCTTGCAAATTATGAGCGATTAATTATTAATATATTTTGTTGGAGACATAATCGATGTAGCCTTCAAAAGAATTAAGGTTACATTGATTTGCTTTTATTATTTTCGAAGGAAATCATTTTGATGTTATCTTTATATGACTCATGGCAACTATATACTTTTATGATTAATTACTTAATTATATACTTTTGTTATTTTAGAGGCTGAGCAAACAAACGATGAACTAAAGAATCGTTGTCTACAAAAGTTGAAATTTTTTTTAAAAGGTTGCGGAAGAACGTTATACGATTTTCCAACAATGCCAACACCGGTTTTCAATGAAGAGGAAATTGACAACACGAATAGACTAATCTGTGAAGAATTGCGTTATAATAGGTGCTCTTTGTCTAAGGAACATGAAGAATTATTGGTTAAATTGACGATGGAGAAAAAGTTAGTTTATGACAGAATTATCAAAGCAGTGCATGAGGACAAAGGTGGATTCTTCTTTTTATATGGTCATGGAGGAACCGGGAAGAGATTTATTTGGAGAACTTTGTCTTCTGCCATAAGATCTAAAGGAGATATTGTGTTAACAGTTGCATCCAACGGAATTGTTTCTCTTTTGTTACCAGGAGGCCGAACAGCTCATTCGAGATTTGCAATCCCACTCAATGCAACTGAAGATTCAACATGTAATATCAAACAAGGTACTCCTTTATCAAAATTGATTGTCAATGCAAAGTTAATTATTTGGGATGAAGCACCAATTATGCATAGATATTGTTTTGAAGCTCTAGACAGAATTCTAAGAGATATTCTTAGATTTAAAGATGCAACCAATTTAGATCGTCCATTTGGAGGAAAAACCGTTGTTCTTGGTGGTGATTTTAGACAAATACTTCCAGTCATTCCAAAAGGTACTAGACAAGATATTGTTAATGCTACCCTTAATTCTTCATATTTGTGGAATCACTGTCAAGTCTTAAAGCTAACAAAAAATATGAGGTTGGAAGGAAATCAGGTGGATTCACATTTGAATGATCTAAGACAATTTTCTGATTGGATTTTAGCAATAGGTGATGGTATGCTTGGAAATTCTGTTGATGGTATCGATAAAGTTCACATCCCTGATGATCTTATCATAAATGATTGTGGTGATCCAATTTCTGCGACTGTGGAAACTACATATCTAGATTTTTTAAGTCATTGCAGTGATTTAACATACCTGCAACAAAGAGGAATTCTTGCTCCCACTCTTGACATGGTTGAATCAATCAACGAATACATGGTTTCACTAAACAAAAGTCAACCAAAAATATTTTTTAGTTCCGATACAATTTGCATGTCAGACGATGCTTTTACAGGTTTGGAACACGTACATACACCTGAATTCCTAAACACTATTAAGTGTTCTGGAATTCCAAATCATGTTATCACTTTGAAAGTGAGTGTCCCAGTGATGTTATTGAGAAATATAGACCCATCTTCAGGGCTATATAATGGAACAAGATTAATCATCACTAGACTCGGAAATCGAGTTATTGAAGCAAAAATTTTATCGGGAAATATGGCTGGACAAAAGGTCTTCATTCCGAGAATGTCATTAACTCCATCTGATGCAAGAATACCTTTTAAATTCCAATGAAGACAATTTTCAATAATTGTATCCTTTGCAATGACGATAAACAAAAGTCAAGGACAATCTTTATCTCATGTTGGGTTATATTTGAAAAAATCGGTATTCACACATGGCCAGCTTTACGTTGCTCTATCACGGGTTACAAAAAGAAAGGGATTAAAGATTTTGGTTTATGACGATGATGGACAAATTTCAAATAAAGCAATAAATGTGGTTTACAAAGAGGTTTTCCGTAATTTACTTGGAGAATGATAGCAAATCTGATATATTTTCGGAACAATTTTGGTTGTCATGCTTCTGTCTTTGCTAAACCATATTGGAAATAATCTTCAGAAACAATAGTTGACAACTTCAATTGGTAAGCTTAACTTTTATCTCATCATCATTTGTTGTTACTATTTTCAGTTACTTTGAAGTATTAACTTCTTAATGTTTACATCTACTAACAAATAACTCGCAAAGATATATTTCTTCCAATAATATACGCTACTTCAATTCTATCCTTCCTAATGATGTCATTTGATTTCAAGTTTTTTTAGCGCTTATGCAAAATATGGCTACTCACATTTTTTCCATTAAGGATATAACAATTTCGAGGATGCAACAGATGTTTAAATGTCGAGTTGTTCGTCTATGGGAAGCCCTGGATTGTTACAATTCATACACTTATTTCTCCTTTGAATTGGTTCTACAAGATGAAAAGGTATTACAAATCAATTTCTTTTACTTACAACTATTTTGCATCTTTAATTTTAAATAGCAAATTCTGCAATTGTTGTTATGCTGGTCACGAATTTTTAAACCTACTTTCTTGATTGGTTGTAGAATATTTCAATATACTACAACAATTCACTTTTGGTTCTTCCAATATTTGGATTAATAGTTAAAATATATAACGGACATAATCTGGATACTTATATAATCTTTAACGACTTATTTACTTAGCTAAAGGAGTTTCAGGGTAATTTCTTGCTCTCCCATCTTTGTAAAGAAATGAATTATGTTTGCACTTTCTCGGTACTATTCACTAAAGTTACTTCTTTGCTTATCAAACTGAAAAGGATGATGGCTTTTCTCGGTATACTAATTTTACTGTTTTTTTCTGTTTCTTTGGAAAATACTCTCAATTTATTTTGACACTTGCACTTATTTCCAATTTGTTTAAGTAGATATCCTCTTTTTATTTAAAAACTGTATTTTCTATGGCTTGCATTAATTATGTTTTCCGCAATATTAATAAATAATTATCTCACAAAGTTGTCTCATAAGAAGTTGTATTTTAATTATTCTGTCATGCTAAATTCTCTTTAAAATATACATTCTCTTCAAGGGACCTACATCAAATTCTGAATCAAATTATAGTTAGTTGAACTGGTCTACTGCTTCAACGTTTACCGAAAAAGGAATGATAAACGGTTATAAATCTGCCATAATAACAGCTCAGGTTAGTTAAAAGTTCGAAACTTTCTCATCGGATTACATGCTATGTCCACATTTTCTTTATTTTTTCTGAGAATGTAACCTTCTATTTCTATTTTGATACTTACCCATTCTCTCTTTGTCGCTGTGTTTTTTCTTTTGTTCAGTTTCATAATATTATTATTTCCTTTCATTGCTTCAGTGATTTGCACCTTTGCACATGTTGTCCGTCTTTATTCCACTTATTACTTATGCTTTTACATTAATTGAATCCTGTTAACTTTTTGCCTATTTCTCTAATTTATGCCTTCTTTATAATCTCTACCTATTTTTATGGAGATAATATTGAAAATACCAAATTCTATTATTACCAGAGATAAAATATCAAAAATGTCGTTCTCCGTAGTTAAGTTATGATTTGTTCGTTCTAACTTCACCTATATTTATCTATTCAATGTGATTTCTTTTTAGGCGATCGGATACAATTTTCTATTGGCATGTCTGTGCTGCTTCATTTGAAAACACAACGTAATTACTTTGGACTATATGTTATAGTGAACTTAGCGTTTGTAAAAAAAAATACAACTTCATAACAACACAAAATTAACTTAAGCCTCACATTTAATCAGCGAACAACCTTGACCGATCTTCCACTACAAAACTACATCCTACATTATTTTTCTTTATCTTTTTTAATGTGGCTTCTGGTAATGTCGTTGATAGTGCAGCAAACAGAATGGGCCATTGTCAACTCACGTTCATTCTTCACCTTTTCAATAACTTGATTTACCCCATGTTGCCCCTTTCCAGCCAGACCATACACATATGCTCGACCAATTTGGAGGTATATTGTTTTGGATTACAGAAAAGGGAAAATCTAATGATTAACAAACTAGAAAAGTTTAGGTAAGAACTTTCAAATTAGTTTACTACAACAGCTTTTGCGCCAAGTGGTAAGGCCTTCAATATGTCTGTTCCTCGCCTCACTCCTGCATGAAATAAATAAATGGAACTTTATCTTCAACAGCATGTAAAACCTTAAGCCATTGAAGATTAAGAACAATTATGTGATTCCCATTGTGTTTCAAATCCAAATTTTGCTTACATATGCAAATGTTTAGAGTTGTGAATTTTAAAGAAATAGGACCAAATCCCTCCATCCAAAATAGTTTATTTTATTAATTCTGATGACATATATGACTCTTGCACGACTACCTTGATATTAAAGGGAAATCACATATTAATACATGTATAAACACATTATAGTAGGCTTCTCTGTTTCAGAATAGAGTCAATCTATCTTCTCTTAACAGCAGAGTGTTAGAAGTTATTTTTTGTCAATGTGAGCAGTAACCTTAATTTTATTGTGTGGCTGCTACAAAATTTACTCCTTACTTGAGATATCTTTGCATCAGTTTGGTATCTTTAAAAATTTACTTCTATATTTGATATAATGGCTAGACGATAGCTTGATTTGGCATATCATAGAGAATAAGGATTGGGAGTTATGCATTTGCATAAGTAATTACATGTATGCAATATTATTATTTTCACATCAACGAAAGTAATTACCTGTGTCATTAGGTATTTAGTTTTGGTATTTTTATTTATGAGCTAGAAGTAGCAGTGTTTTGGAATTTTTTAGAAGATGTTTTTGGGCTTGGTTTATGTGTGTTTCATGGATATTTGCAGGTTGTTTTTCTGGTGCGTTTTGGAAGGATTTAAGCTGCATTTTTGGATGATTTTTAGAACTTACGGGGGCTGTTTTATCAATTTTTTAATGCTGCCATTTCACGATTACGCTTATTGCCAAAGAAAACAATGGCTTAACATCTTGATGAAAATACTAAAGCACCTGTTAAACAAAGCTAAACGCTCAACGTGTTTTGAGCCTCGCTTTAAGCCTTTAGCGCGCCTTTGATAACTTTAGTCTTATGGTGGTCTCTGTTTTTGGTTTGACGCATCCTGCCCTATCTGCCGCCCAAAATTTATGT